>NC_056737.1:1838114588-1838327088 GCF_019279795.1 Protopterus annectens | reverse complement strand
TCTGATCTTGCTATATCTACCAGCAAGGAAAACTACTAATAGGAGTCTGTGTATGTTATGTACTGCTTGGTTAACATATAAAAAACAAAACAAACACAATGTATTACTTAGGTCATATGTAGTTCATAATACAATTATGTTTCAGCCAGTTTACGTCTAAATCACTTAATCACAAAACATCTTCATACCCATATTTGTATCAACATAAGCTACAGCTGTAGGAAGCAATCTTATTAAATGACAAATAAGATCTTTCACAAGTTGTGATCATTAAAAGTGTGCAAACTGGTCCGTATACAATACAAACACAAGTTATTAGCACATAAGTTGAGCTTGCATCAAACCAAACTTAGTAAATGATAAAAATTCTACCAACCATTTAGGCAAGGCTCCAGACACAGCTGATATTTTTTTGAGCACTTTCATTCTTTAATAGTAAAAACTAGAACTTCATCAGAAAATACAAGTCAAATGAGACAAGCAGTTTAAAAAGTGAGTCAAAAGATCACATGACTAAACACTACCAATCATTAAATAGGGAGTGTTGTCACAAAAGGAAATACTTCAACTGAAATCTAAAGTGCAAGTGAAGAACAATAAATAAACTAATGTCATATAATTTAAAATATAAAAAAACAAACTATCAGAGTAACTTTTGCATCAGTAAAAAATGTTTTATATTTATGTATTCATTAAGTCCAGGATCTCAATCATCTTTAAGCTGAATTTGCCACGAAGATTCGTGGCATTCAAGCAAACTGTTGCTGTTACCACAAAAATTCTGTGTGTATACAAAACATAAAATGAAAAAAGTGAATTTCTTAAAGTAACTACATAAAAGAGCATGTTTAGCAAGTGCATTATTTGGATCTTTCTTGCATATAGCCAAGGTGTGCTCATAGATTCTCCTTAACACACATCTTATAGTCTTGCCAGTGTAAAGCTTTCACAGGACTCACAGGATGCCTAGTAAACTAAGCACTTAGAATTGCAGTCAAATCTTTTGTTTGCCCAAATGTAAATACCCAGTGGTTTGAAATACACTCAGGATGAATGAGCCATACGCTAGCCTCTATTCCGTATGGAGAACTATTAAGGATAAAAATAGTATGTAGTGATGGAAATGAAGCACGGAATGAAGCTAGAAAAGCTGTAGCTTCGTTTGTAAGTAGAGGTTATAAACAAGATGAAGTATTAAAAAGTTCTGCTAAAATATATGGTGATGTAAAGGTAAAAACTGAGGAATCAAATAATAAAAACATAGGAATATATAATAATGCAAATGAAATATCAATGAATACTTTTTTGTTTTTTGTTTCTAAGTATACCCTTTTTTCAGATAGATTCAATGAATTAATAAGAGGGTATTGGAAACAGGTGAAAAAGAGGTTCCATCACTGTCACAAATAGAACTAAGGTTTTCATTTCAAAGGGGACGGAACTTAAAAAGCTTCTTGGTTCATAGTAAATATTTTAAACCAGAAGAAAGAGTCATTAAGAGTTTGACAAAATTAGGAACCTTTCCTTGTGGAAAGTGTTCCATTTGTCAACATATAACAAAAACATTTGAGAAAATAAAAAGACAAAAATTTGAGACTCAAGGGACTTTTACATGTGGGATTATTTATGCTATAGGATGTTCATGTAACAAATATTAGATAGGTGAAACTAAAAGAAGTTTAAGTGAGAGAATAAAAGAACATATTAGAGACATTAAGAAAAATAAAAGTATAAGTCCCATAGCAGAACACTTTAATAAAGTACATCTGGGTGATATTAAGAATTTAAAAGTAAGAATTTTGGAGCAGGTTTTACAGCAATTTGGAAATGTAGAAATGTTAAAGCATTCACTTAGGAAAAAGTAATCTATTTTTATTATTAAATATAATACTTTGCAGCCTAATGGTCTGAACAAAGAATGTAATTGGCAAAGTTTCATTTAATGATATTTTAGCTTTAAGAAAAATCTATTTGAGTTTTAATTAACTGAGTGTAATTAATTAATTAATTGAAAGTAATTTTTGTAATGTTAATATATAAGAGGGAAGTTATAGAAGAAAATAATTTTACTCTGTAAAGGCTGATTGTGGCCGAGGCACTAAGAGAATTTTATTTTGGAATAAAAAACATTTAATCAATGGAAGAACAAGATACTATTGGTCTTTTTTCGGTTTGCGGTTATAAGGAATTGTTTTTGTCATTTTATAATACGTCAGTGACCAGCGAGTCTCTATGTTCTTTATCCCGTATATTTCGAGATACGGGTATGGAATTGACTCAAAGAAATGGACAAACGAATGCTCAGATGAGTATGCAGTTCACTGGTGAGAATGAAGGAGGTGTAAGTCAACAAAGTAATATTACATCAGAGTTAAATGTTTTAAAAAAATGGGAAGACTCTCGACAGCGAATAACTGCCAACCCTTTTGCTGCTATAGGTAAGAGAACAAAAGTTTCCTCATTACCAGCAGCACAAGAACTTTGTTCACAATTAGAAAAACTAATTTTTAAAGAAACTGCCATTTTCTATAATATTAAAAGTCTCCTGAGATATCAAGAGTTACAAATTACACCATGGGTTCTTCGAGCAGTTAAAAGCCCCTCCACTTCATTTGAATTATCGGAAGAACAAGAAATAAAATTTCAGGAGAGGTGGACAGCGGCAGCTCATCGCTGTAGTACCGAGTGGGTGTCAATACTAATAGAAAGGGACAGTATCAAAAGAAATAAATTAGTGGGAGAAACCAAGAAATTATGTGAAGAAATAACCAAAATGACATCAAATTCCACATTAGAATCTTTTTTGGGTAACATCAATGATCGACTTTCATCTTATGAAATATATTTAATTAATCGGAAGAAGAATAAACTTCAAAGGGATCTTAGAGACTATGAACGGAAAAAAGCCTTTATACTTTCATCCAATCAACAATTTAAACAATGACACGTCAGTTTTCAAAAAGAGAAGAATACATCCGGGCAGTATAAGAATCAAAGTTTTCAATCAGGTGAGAGCGGGGTGTCTTCAATGGAGGAAGAAGAAGTAGCTGAGCAAGAATATCCAGATTTACCTAGACCCAATAATGCTGAGTCTCTTTGGAGAACATTTTGAGGCTCCAATGGTCAAAATAATGGAACCAGGAAACATACCTGGCAAGGACAGGACAATTATAGAGACCCGGGACAGGGCCGATACAAATGAAGCAAATGGACAAATTAACCAGGTAGAATGCATTAATGCAGTTCAATATGTTGTAAATCTGTCTGACAATGAATGTATTTGATGAAATAGAAATGTCGGTTTTACAAAAAGGTTTAAAATTTATACCGACAGTTTTACCTAGATTGTATGAAATAAAAGGTGAAGTGTTTAAACTAGTACGAAAAATGCATTTAAAAGATTATTTTTATAATTATGGATGTCAAAATGACAATGTCCCAGAAATGAAAACTGAGTCTAGTAATGATGGTAGTTTTTATTCCTGTGATTCAGGGACCGAAAGCAATGCATATAGTTTGTTTGACACAACTAGTATATCAGTGAAAAGCACGTTTATGCCTCCATTTAAAAATGTTCATATACAGCATTTTTTTAATGCTTTCAATTTAATATTAGAAAAAGAAATGGATGATTTTGAAAGCATGGGAAAGAAATATAATCTGACTAAAATGGAATGGATGAAATTGAAACAAATGAGTACAAATGACAGAATAATATTTAAACCATCAGATAAGGGGGGCAAATTGGTGGTGATGAATTCTTTGGATTGTTACAAAATGTGCATGCAACATTTAAATGATGAGAGAGTATATAGTAAAGTGAATGAGAGTATTTTAATTCAAGCACAGTATGATTTTCAAATGTTATTAAAGAAGGGGGTCAGATTACATTATTTTACAGTTAATGATGTGACAAATAAATTCACAACTAAAGAGAATGTTGTAGCTAGATTTTCTGTGTTCCTAAAATTCATAAAAACCTATTACAACCCACAGGACGTCACATAGTTTCAGCAATAGGTTATTTTACACAAAATCTGAGCTGTTTTTTACATGAATTTTTGTTAAAGGAAGTTTTGAAATTGCCATCTTATATAAAAGACTCATTTGATTTCTTGAAAAAAATAGAAGGAATTGTTTGGACGGAAGATATGTATTTTATAACAGCAGATGTAGTTAGTTTATATACGAATATACAACACTGCTATGGTTTAGAAGCAATACAATATTTTCTAGGGATTAATCCTAGAGCTCACTACATTAAAGAATTATTACACTTCTGTCTAATGAACAATATTTTTGAATTCGAAGGAAGCCTATATAAACAGAATAAAGGTACAGCAATGGGAGCAGCTTTTGCCCCGGTGTATGCAAACTTGTTTATGGGGCTAGTGGAGAATTAACATATTTATAGAAGTATATTTTATAGGAATCACGTTATTAAATATTTCAGATTTATAGATGGTTTAATATTTGTATGTCAAGGGGGAAGTAATAAGGTACAAGAATTTTTGCAATATCTTAATAAAAATAAATATGATATTCAATTTGATGGAGCACAGGTAGGACTAGAAGTGAATTTTTTAGACATAACTTTAAAAGGAAAAGTAAGGAAGAAAATTCAAACTAGTATACATAGAAAATTTAATCAAATAAATTGGATGTTGCATGCTAGTAGTTGTCATCTGAGCCATACACTAGCCTCTATTCCGTATGGAGAAGTATTAAGGATAAAAAGATTATGTAGTGATGGAAATGAAGCACGGAATGAAGTTAGAAAAGCTGTAGCTTTGTTTGTAAGTAGAGGTTATAAACAAGATGAAGTATTAAAAAGTTATGCTAAAATATATGGTGATGTAAAGGTAAAACTCAGGAATCAAATAATAAAAACATAGGAAGATATAATAATGCAAATGAAATATCAATGAATAATTTTTTGTTTTTTGTTTCTAAGTATACCCTTTTTTCAGATAGATTCAATGAATTAATAAGAGGGTATTGGAAACAGGTGAAAAAAGAGGTTCCATCACTGTCACAAATAGAACTAAGGTTTTCATTTCAAAGGGGACGGAACTTAAAAAGCTTCTTGGTTCATAGTAAATATTTTAAACCAGAAGAAAGAGTCATTAAGAGTTTGACAAAATTAGGAACCTTTCCTTGTGGAAAGTGTTCCATTTATCAACATATAACAAAAACATTGGAGAAAATAAAAAGACAAAAATTTGAGACTCAAGGGACTTTTGCATGTATAAGTAAAGGGATTATTTATGCTATAGGATGTTCATGTAACAATTACATAGGTGAAACTAAAAGAAGTTTAAGTGAGAGAATAAAAGAACACATTAGAGACATTAAGAAAAATAAAGGCATAAGTCCCATAGCAGAACACTTTAATAAAGTACATCTGGGTGATATTAAGAATTTAAAAGTAACAGTTTTGGAGCAGGTTTTACAGCAATTTGGAAATGTAGAAATGTTAAAGCATTCACTTAGGAAAAAGGAATCTATTTTTATTATCAAATATAATACTTTGCAGCCTAATGGTCTGAACAAAGAATGTAATTGGCAAAGTTTCTTTTAATGATGTTTTAGCTTTAAGAAAAATCTATTTGAGTTTTAATTAACTGAGTGTAATTAATTAATTGAAAGTAATTTTTGTAATGCTAATATATAAGAGGGAAGTTATAGAAGAAAATAATTTTACTCTGTAAAGGCTGATTGTGGCCGAGACACTAAGAGAAATTTATTTTGAAATAAAAAAACGTTTAATCAATGGAAGAACAAGATACTACTGGTCTTTTTTTGGTTTGTGGTTATAAGGAATTGTTTTTGTGGTTTTATAATAAATAAACTAATGTCATATAATTTAAAATATAAAAAAAAACTGTCAGAGTAACTTTTGCATCAGTAAAAAATGCTTTATATTTATGTATTCATTAAGTCCAGGATCTCAATCATCTCTAAGCTGAATTTGCCACGAAGATTCATGGCATTCAAGCAAACTGTTGCTGTTACCACAAAAAATTCTGTGTGTATACAAAACATAAAATGAAAAAAGTGGCTTTCTTAAAGTAACTACATAAAAGAGCATGTTTAGCAAGTGCATTATTTGGATCTTTCTTGCATATAGCCAAGGTGTGCTCATAGATTCTCCTTAACACACATCTTATAGTCTTGCCAGTGTAAAGCTTTCACATGACTCACAGGATGCCAAGTAAACTAAGCACTTAGAATTACAGTCAAATCTTTTGTTTGTCCAAATGTAAATATCCAGTGGTTTGAAATACACTCAGGATGAATGAGCGATGTTCCTGCATTGCTTACACTTGTCACAATGAAAGGTGCCTGGTGTGTGTTGAGTATGTAAGCTGGAGAGGGCTGTATGTTCAAAGATGGATTTCAAATTAAACGGCTTTTTGTAGGTGAAAAAAGGTTTGTCCCCATGACATTGGCAAGGATTCCTTGGTAAGTGATTTTTTTTCTTTCCAGGTACTGTGAGAAGAGACAGACAGAACAGAGTAAGTATTCATGTTGTAACTGAGGAAAAACACAAAAAACAGTAAGCAGAGCTGTAGCGAGTAGTTCAGACAGTTACATTATCACCGAGTGTTTACAAGCAGCGCACTTTCACTCATAATACTTTCTCAAGGCCCTTAGACTATAAAATGTAAAAGTAGAATAGAATTCCCCTGTCAGCACTATTCAAACACTCTCACACAGATACTGACAGAATCAAATGAGATGGTAGGTTGTTATAGTGTCCATAAGCATTACACTGGCATGCAATTCCCTGTTTCTTGGTAAACTATACATTTCCACAAAATTCAAAGCTTACACGAGCAGTACACAGTTTTTCACAGAATTAGCCAAAAATGCAGTAATAAACACTCTAAGCTCAAAACAGCGATCCCTGACAGGAACATTCCAATACTGAAAAAAAATACTGGATTTCTTGAAGTGGAAATACTACTTTTAGTAAAATAAGTAAATAAAAAAATAAATAAATAAAATAAAATGCTATTTTTATGCAGGGGCAATAATTTCAGAGTGGGGAGGTTCCTCATTGGGGACTTATCTGCCAGAAACAAAACTCTTAGCCGATTGCTGCTTCTGTGAAGTTCGAAAGATGCTTCTTCTTAAGGTGGCAAGGAAGTACTGAAGGAAGCTTCACTCCAGCTGTTGATTTCTATCAATGGGGTTAGCTAATCAGCAGTTGGAGTGAAGTAGTGTGTATGTGTGGAGAGGAAGAGCTTTTTGAAGCTGGCCAGTCATTGTTTCCTGGGCAGAAAACAACCCATGAAGCCTAAGGGTTACTGCAGTAGTAGGAATGATAACCATCATCAGAAGTAATATACATTGCATTGGGAGTTTAGGTTGCAGGAAGACATGCCCCCTACAAACTATTACAAGACGTTAGTAATAGTTTGTAGCAAATATAAATGTTGCTTATTTTGTCCATTTGAATTTTCTCATATGTCAGATGAAAGTTAGAAATATTGCAGTAGTGCACCATGTAATATAAGTGCAAACAGTTTGTCCGTACTATGCTTTATAATGCTGGGAAAATGCATGTATTCTGTGATATATGTTAATTCCAACTGTTTTTTATAAATATCAGTTTCTGTTTGCACTTATTAAATATTTATAAAGTATAATGTGCATCCTTTATTTCTACATTTTTTCCAAAATTATATAAGCAGAAATGAAGGATAAATACTATTGCTCATAATTATTATATACCACACATGAAAGTTAATACAAGTGTGTCATGTGCCACTCATGCCAGTCCATCAAGCAGTGAACACCCAACCTTGCACCAACTTCTTTTTTTTTGGGGGGGGGGGTACTACAATACAACTGTTGAATTCAACAACTGTTTTGTCTCCTTCATTCAGTATTGATAGCCTCTCATGTTTTCCTTTCACCTTTATTTTTCACAGACGTAATTGATTTATGTGCTATAATTAAAATATTCATTTTTTTCCAGGCTCTGTGCCTGGGTCATGGCTGAAAAGTGTCCTTGGATCAGCCCACATACACAGATAACAAATTGTAAGTAAATAAGTACATAAATAAAACATGCATAACCATCATAAATATCTAACCCACTTTAGCATACTGGATTTACAAATGCAGAACATAACAAAAATAAGCATATCTGGAAATCTCTGTCCATAGACAGAATTAACTGGCCATAAAGTCCACAGCAAAATATAAAATATTGAATAAAACCAATCGATCAATAAAAGTGCAAATAATATTAAAGATCATAAAGCAGTGCAACTCTTAAACATAAGATCAAGAAAAACAACAAAAACTGCTCTTAACAAGCAATTGTTACTTATTTCTTCCTGAACATAATATTGGGGCTGAAATTAATAATTCATCATAGTAAAAATGTATCCAAAATAAAAACATACTCTTACATGTCCGTTTCATACATAGCTCTCAAGAAGATGTCATTTTTCAAATCAACCTCTCAAAAACCTCCTCAGTGGTCTGGCAATGCACCAACACATTGATTTTATCCTAAACTCACAGCTCACCAGTCCAGGACCTAATTCAAATGTTTCCCTTTCACAAAGAAAGACAACTGCTACTGGTTTGAAAAAAGGAATACAAAGTAAGTATTACAATGAATTAATCCATTGATCAATCAAGAAGTCAGTAGAAACAAAAACAATACATAAAACAATCCACCATCTTGCTACTCCAAATACAAATTTTTAACTAAGCCAAACATCCCACAGCTAGTGAAAAACAAGCCCCCCTACTCTGATAACATTTTGTGCATTACTTCTCATGCAATGAAGTGTAAAATTATTTCAGTGTGAATCACAGAGAGCAAGAAAATATTTCAGACATATAGAACAAACCACTGTTCACTGCCTCATCAAGGTAAATGGAAACATTTTCACCTCCATTCATATCTTAATTGAAGCTACAAGTGGTTAATGAACTGTAGCACAGCCAAGAATGATGAAAACAAGATTATAGTGCAGGTCTTAAAATTAATAGCTTTCTTCACCACATTATAAAAAATGTTGTGACTCTGCTGCTGTCATTCGTAGAGCTTTTATTTGTACAGTAAATAATTCTTAAATCTTAATCAAAATACAGGTAATGGCATCCATTATAAGATTTGTTTGTTTAATGTAAATAGTGAAGTGAAAAGTCCAAACAATTTTGCACTAGCCACTGATATATGCAATGGATGCAAAGAGTCACTGGCAGCTTCAGATGATAATTTGCAACAAAACATATGTCATCCATGCAGATATCTGTCACTGGCATCTATACAGACAAGTGTATGATCACTGTTTTTTGTTTGTAAATGGCCTAATAGTGGCAACAGGAGTATAACCATTCAGCTTTAGTAATCGAAATATTCAGAACAAAAATATTCATACTGAAACAGTTGTAACTTAATTCTTGGGTAAAGGCATGTGCACTTATTAGGTGGAAATTACTTGGATACTTTACAAACAGAATACAAGATTGTTTATTCCCAAAGTGTAGTTTGTGCATTCCCACAGTGTGGTTTACTAAAAAAGTATGACAGTCCATGATGAATCCAGGTTCCATTAATTGTCAAGACAGAGAATGGCTGGCTCTCAACCTCTTAGCACAAGAAATCTGGACAAAGCCTAAAATAGTGTGTGTGTGTGTGCGTGTGTGTGGGGTGGGTGGGGGGGGGGGCAAAGGACCAAAAATAGGGACAGGTTCTAAATACTGATGCTATAAACTTAGAAAGTTGTTAGAATAGCAGAATTTGTGTTAGCATGCATTTTCTGAAGGATTTGAAGTCTGAAACTTAAACGTGTGTCATTATTTAGTGACGTCAATCCTTAGTGATTTGCCAGAAAAACACACATTTTATGAGGAACAGACCAAAAACATGAGGCAAAAATCTGGACATCATGAATGCCAGCCTGCCAGCACCGCCTTGTAAGTCTAATGATTGACTGGTAATTATCGTGGTTATTGGCGAACACGTTACAAATGCTAGTCTGGTGGCAGCTTCAGATCTGTTCAGCTGCTTCTTTGTATGCTTGGATGTTTTATAGTGGTTCTGTGACTATAGGTTTGAGCAGTGGTACTGCAGATAAAGAAGTTAGCTATGAAGAGTAAATAGTGAGTGGCAAACACATTAATGCTAACTTTTCCCCACTTATCTACACTGTTGCCCCAACTATTCCTGAAAATTTAGTTTCCTCTAAAATAACTCTAAACAAGTCCTCCAAAAATCACTGTGGATCATGTCTTAGATTCCCAGTCAAAAGATCAAAAAATATGCTTTCATGGGACCTGACAACACATCAGGCTGTATTATCATCAATGTCAAGGATGCACTATACAACCATCTATTTAAATTGTTAATCTTCAGCCAATCTTTAGAGTTTGTGCCCAATAACTAGCAACCAGCCACTGTGACTCCCCTATGTAAAGGCGGCCCCGCCATGATTTCTGTTCTGCACACTTCTGAGTATTACCTTTTAAGGTTCCTGACACAGCTAGGGAGGCTATCCTGACCTCATAATTGGCTTTGTTGGACTTTATTAGACCTCTTAGTTTCTTGTTTAGTTGAATCACAGAACTTTTGTCTCCATGAGAATTGCTCTTTCAAACTTTGGCCATGACTTTTTTTTGTTACATAGCCTGTTAAGGTAAGGATTCCAGCAGTGGAATTTGTTTTGGGTGTTAGAGCTGGGCTTACTTTTGGTATGTACAACCACCTCATTGCAGACATTTACATGTTTGTACAGGGTTTCTGTATATATAATTCTGCATAAGTAGCTGTGTTCTTGGAGTTTGGGAAGCCATGAATTTTGACAGTTTATTGCTTAATAGGAGGTAGTTTTGTTTAGAATAGCTCCTGTTATGGGTTTAGTTGGGTTTTCTGGGTTGATTGTATTTCAAGGGAGACAGCTCTGAGGTCCATCTTCACCAATGGGGAAGTGACATGGGGGGGGGGGGGGTACAACATTCTCACTGGAAACTGCACTATCTGGGTCAGGATATTTGTGTTCATAACATCCAGGAAACATTGTACCTATGAGTTAGAGGCAATGTACATTTCCCAGTCAATACGGGTTTAGTTAAGGTCTATGAATATGGTATTTGTTTTGGTGGTAAGCACCTTTAGTAGGTCTAAATGAGAGCTGTGAGCTTTTTGGGTCATTTAGGGTGATGTGTAGCTGCCCAGGACAAGATAAGTAACCCTGTCTCTGGAGACACGGATATGGATGAACTCCAGGGTATCATCCTGTTTAACCAACCTAGAGTTGTATTTGCTGCTAATGTAGGTCAAGACACATTCATCTTTAGTTCCTGTCTGTTGGTCTAAATGTATGGAAGGTACTGTAGCCTTCCACTGCTGGAGTACTTTCTGCATCTTTAAACCAAGTCTCAGGAACAGCACAGATGTCTACATTCTCCAGAATGAGGAGAACTTGTAGGGTGTGGAGTTTCTTGTTTAGACTCCTACGACTGAGCAACAACATCTTAAGGTTGCTTTGATTTTTTTTCTATGTTGGTAGTTCTGTCATTTTGACAGTGCCTAAAAAACCCTGTAAGGGGATGGATAAAGTTTTAGCTAATATCCGAAAGCCCGAGGGGTGGGTGGGGGGGGGGTGCAGACCATCCTTGGAAAGCAAAGTGGTGTGTCAAACATGTTTTCCCATGCTGATATATATTGGATTTCCCTGGAGTGACACCAGAAACTAAACCAATAATTAAAATAAGTCATTTTCTGTTCATACTGTGACATCATCCTTGGTGGGGTAGAATGCTCCTCAGTGCAAGGCATGTACCTGTCTGTGACACATATTCAGGGAGATCCATAATGTCTCCTTTCATATAGTCAAATGAGGTATGCCTCAGGTCATTTACACCCACATGGAATAAGACAGAATCATATTGATACCTGTCATGGTCATTTACACCCACCTGGAGTTAGATAGAATCATATTGATACCTGTCATGGACATTTACACTCACGTGGAGTAAGATAGAATCATATTGATACCTGTCATGGTCATTTACACCCACATGGAGTAAGATAGAATCATACTGATACCTGTCATGGTCATTTACACCCACCTCAAGTAAGACAGAATCGTATTGATACCCGTCATGGTCATTTACACCCACCTGGAGTAAGATAGAATCGTATTGATACCTGTCATGGTCATTTACACCCACATGGAGTAAGATAGAATCGTACTGATACCTGTCATGGTCATTTACACCCACATGGAGTAAGATAGAATTGTATTGATACCTGTCATGGTCATTTACACCCACCTGGAGTAAGATAGAATTGTATTGTTACCTGTCATGCAGTGATTTGAGCACATGTGTGATATAGCAGAGCATAGCTTCAGATAGGCAACTGACCATTATCTCATCATCTTCTCTTTGTCTGGCCTGGTGACAGGGATATCTGTATGTCAGACAACAGAATCCTCTATGACCAAAATGTTCCAGCAAAGGCCAGAATATGCAAATTTCTGGTATATTGAAAATGTTCTCACGCTGAATATGAAAAAGTATAGCATAGTTGTGTTTAGCAAAAAAAAAAAAGATGCTCCTACCTTGTATGTTATAAACGCTTCCTATGATCAAACCGATGTGGTCATAAGAGACCTGGGTTGTTATATGGACATCTCTCTCTCTCTTGCTCTCTCATTTAATCATTGTGTTTCCATCATAGTCAGGAAATGAATTATTTTCCATGGGAATATATTCCATTTGCAAAGAAGTCATCCTACCACTGAACTCTTCCCTTATCAGACACATCAGCAGACATTATGCCCCATTTGGTATGCACAGATCCAAGCATAACACTTAACTGGAAAGGTTACAACAATTTCTGCATAAGAAAATGAAATACCTTACATCCTTCAGACATCACAATAGAGTAGTATGACTCTTGTTATACTCAGTAGCTTATCAGCTGCTCCTCAGTGTGCTGTGTCTCACTTTCTGATCCAAAAAGGCCATAAACTATTTGACTTCCTAGTTCTTAAAAAAACGACAGCAGTGGGGACCTAAATCTTCAATAACATCTAAACAAGTGTGTGTGTGTGTGTGTGTGTGTGTGTGGGGGGGGGGGGGGGTCGTAACCCAACATACTGGCACCATGTGGAATAAGTTACCAGTACAGGTCAAACAGAGTCCTTTAAGATGATCAAAACAAAACAAGTAGCTCTGCTGGATAAAGATCACTTAAACCACAACAAAACGTATTGCAATGACAAAGTTAGTAATCACTAATGACTGTAGCAAAAACAAGACTTTAATGGATAAAAGCAAAAAATGTATATATAACATAAAAACAAATAAAACAGGTTTGCACTTTCACAGTACACTGACTACTTCTTCAGGCCTAATTAAAGCAGGCGAAGAATGCACATTTAAATCAAGCTAGACCAATTAAGAAATCCACACAGGGTGACATATTAGGCTGCCTAACTAACCAGTTCACTTAGTACAATATACAAGTACTGAGGTATCAAGGCTAAAAACAATCCTGTTTTACTAAATAATCATTTCTGTAATGTCAAAATATGTGCACCATTGAAAACGTATCAATATGACAGCAATGTTACAAAACAGGACGGGTTCCTTGCTTGTAAAATTGCTGTCTTATCCATATGTTTACAACTGAAATTCACTTAAAAAGTTAATAGAATAACACATTCTGCATCAAAATGCATTTTCTGAACAATAAGAAATACACAATTGTAATGTCTGGCATTATGATGCAAATTCAAGGACAATTTTCAAAATCAGGTTCTTCTAAAAAGTATAACAGTAGCAGTCTACTATGCACACAGGCAAAACAAAAAAGTTATCTTGTAATACTGTGGGCAGTCTAAAGGCAATCATACCCCCCCCCAACAAAAAAACAGGTGATGTGCAAGACACGTGGCATGGTGTTGTACATACTCATGTATGTGGCACTAACTCGCCATATGCCAGGTCTTGTGATTAGAAAGGAGTATCTCTTTTCATGGGTGAGTCAGGAGCCTGTTGAAGGGATATGTTCATAGGTTAATGGGTATTTACTAGGTTATTCATCCACAAGGATCTTTATAAGTCCAGCCATATAGTCACATGTGTTTTTAGCCCTTACATTTTAAGTACAGCTAACACAAAGGTGAACAAAACATTTACATGTTGCTCCTGTCCTAATATGTACAAATTAGTATTCCATAAACATGGATCTCTCAGTGATCTGACAAAAAGTAACAATTTACAAGAACATTAACAAATGTAGGAAAATGTATATTTTTATGCATGACATACATTTAAAAATCATATTGCAATACTTAAATTACATTGCAGGTATACTGAATTAAAGTAATTTAATAAATGTATGGAGATCAGTTTAGCTATAGCTAGTAGAACTAGATATACAATGCAGACATAGACATTAGTACTAATTATTGACCTAAAGATTTTTTAAAATATATTATACAAAAATCTGTAATACTTTAAGAAAGCAAGGATGAAATTATTTGTATTTATACATGCAGCCTATCCATTCTTAATCAGTCAATCAATCAATCAAATATCCACATTAGAATAAATATACACACGTAGAAGGTGACACAACACTTAGCCATGTCATTCCAAACAATCAGACCCTGAAGCTACATTTGAAGCAACACAAAATGATTAATCCTTAAAGGAACTCAAGAACACACATAGGATGTATCCTAAAAATGGAAATGTAACAGAAAGAAAATATTTGTATACACAAGACTGCTCTCTCTCTCTTTTTCTCTCTCTCTCCAGATATTTTATATATATATATATATATATATATATATATATATATATATATATATATATATATATATATATATATGCAGAGAGAGAGAACGTATTTAAGCATTTTACATTCACTACCACACGCATACATAAATAAAGTTATGAACGCAAGGTCACCACTGTAAGAAGGAAAGTACCAAAAACATCTGCTACTTCAAAATTGCAATAGGAGAAGTGATATTAACACTCCATTCCACTGCTTCTGCATTGTTTATTTTGCTCTAATATCTACATTTTAATCACTTGTGCATGGTCATTTCTGTGTTGCTATCTTACATGCAGTGGCGTAACTACGAGAGGCGAAGTGAGGCAATTGCCGCAGGGCGCCAAGCGGCAGGGGCCACTTTGGGCAGGGGCCACTTTGGGCAGGGGCGGCTCGTCCTATCGGACTGCAGCCCTCCCACTTAGAAAATAACAAAAAAAAAAAATCTGTAAAACATAAAAACAGTGAGCGATCCCAGACTGCCTTACCAGCAGTCCTGATATGGACACATGGACATGGAGAACAGAGGAGGTCCGGACTGCTTCAGCTGCAGTCAGGACCAATGAGGAGGACTGAGCTGCTCTCGTGGGACTTTTTCAGTGCGCGGGCTTCGGCTTCAGGTAGGTGTTTGGATTGTGGACTTGCTTGCTGTTGTTCAGTCGCTTCTTCATGGATCGGACTGTTTGTTCGGGTGCGCGGATCAGTCTGTAGCTTGCTTGCTGTTCGGTTGGTCGCTTGGCCTCACGGATCAGTCTGTGGCTTGCTGTTGGGTCGGTCGCTGGGCTAGGTAGATGAAGGGCTGTGTGTTGATCGCTGGGTTTGCTTGTTCAGGTGTGTGTATGTGTGTGTGTGTGTGTGTGTGTCTGTGTGTGTGTGTGTGTGTGTGTGTGTGTGTGTGTGTGTGTGTGTTTGTGTGTGTATGTGTGTGTCGGGGCCCCCCTAAGAGAGAGGCAGAGCAATGGGGAAATGGTTTTGAAGCAAAAGTTACAACTATTTGGCAGGTCTTAGTTGTTGTGATTTACCATTTTCTTAAACGGTGGTCAGAACGCCTGTTGTTCAGTGTTTTTTAACTGTCAAACATACCCGAGAATAAGATAAATTTTAGGAAAGGAAAAGACACTGGCAGGATGAATGCAATCCCATCTGTAAGTTGGTGGCCCCCTTCCTTACCCCTTCCTCAGTTTTCCTGCAGCTGCATTGCAGTGGTTCTGCTATATGAGCCCAGAAATGATCTGAAGGGTCAGAGTATAGTCCGATGGATGCTGTGTGGATTGGGGGAGAGAGGATACAGTCTGGCCAGACTGCAGCATCTTTTACTGTAATGAATGGTCACCTTCGGCTGCCTGTTGTAATGTACTTTATGCATATGTGACCATACCATTCATAGTTGTTCCTCTGATTAAAGGTAGTAGTGCTGCAAAGGACATCATGTGTTACTCGTTTTTGTGGAAGGATCGGGGGGGCATAAACATGGGAAGACATGGTGTTAAATGTTGTGTGGGGATCGTTTCCCTTCTTCAGCTGAAGTACATTTATTTGTTTTTTTTCTGGGTATTCATTCTCTCTGTGCATACCCTTTCCGTAGTCTAGTGTGCCCGCCACCTTCCAGAAATAGAGTGCTTGTTGAAACATACACATACAAGTTAGTCGTGTGAACAGGACCACTGAAAGGATGGCGCAACAGCATGTTTTAAAAATATGTTATATTCCGACTTTTAGGATGGGTTTTTGTGTGTATATTTGAACACGTGTAAGGTACACACTGAAAAACGTTTTTGGTGAAACGTAATTAAAAAAATGGGAAATGTTGTAATGCATCAGCAACAAGTATGGGATTCTTTTTTTCCTCAGAGAAGAGACTACCACCTCAGTATGCACAGAATAGTTCTTGTGGTTCAGGTTTAAGGTTCTTACTGTATTTCTTTTAATGTATTATAAAGTTGCAATGCCTATATCTCCAGCCGCTTTCTCTGAGGTTAGTGTCAATATTTGTATTTTCATGCATATGTGTCATCTGTGTTTAAAATGTGTACCACTAGCCTAGAACCTGCAAAGTGAAGAATTCCTTGGTGTTTTTGTTACCTCCCTGAGTGTGAAGGGGGATCAAACCAGCAGATACCAAGTGTTGAAAAATTTTCCTGGCTTATGCCTAGTAATAGTTTAGTCTTAAGTCTGAAATCATTGTATCCTTCAGAACACATATACAGTTTGGACCCTGATTGACAAAGGTTTTCCACAATATTGAAAAATAAACAAATACATAAATAAATAATATATCATGCAAAATAAGATATATGATTTCAGTGGAAAGAAGTAGAAATGTTTTTTTGGTGTTTTATTTCCTTTTGTTTGATTTTGAGATCCTGAAAGTTACATGCAAAATTACATTATTGTTATTTTTTTTTAGTGAATTCTGTGCATTACCTGATGGTTTTCAGGGAAGGAGAGTCATATAAATTCAAAACTGTTTATGTCCTGTGGCAGCCAGATGTTACTGCATGGCTGGGTAACATCTATTGGGAACAATAGGATTTAGGACAGGGGTAGCAGACAGTTTGCAGAATATTCTTTAGGCATCAATGTTCCATTTTCACCTTTTCATTCTCTCTAGTCATTTAAATTTCAGTCTTCCTCACTTTAACAAAGCAGCTGATATGGCGTAGTGGTATATTGCTCTGACTGTTTTGCACAGGGACCTTGATAGTAAAATGTATGGTGGTAACACAGTATTTTTCTTTCACAAAGCAGCTGATTTGGCATAGTGGTATGTTGCTCTGACTGTTTTGCATCCAGACAGAAGGATGAGTATGAATTCCCACGATGGTGGCAAGAAAAAGCTTAGTGGCGCTCAGCGTAGAAAGTGAGAGAGACAGAAAGAGGTTGCAGAAAGTGAACTGCTGAAAAAAGTACCAAAACTGAGTGCATACTTTATTGCTCCACAAGCGTCTTGTAGTGTGACTTTGGAACAGCGGGAAGAAGGACAAGGGATAACGAACAAAGATATTCGGCAGCCAGAGGATGATCAGAATAATGCCAGTACTCACTCCGAATCCGATGATGCCCTGAATGAACAGAATTTTCCTAAACATGAGGCTCAACTACCAGAATCAAGTGCATCGACAGAATTGCTACTGCCCTCTGCTGACCGAGCATATTTTGGAAGCAAGACATTAAGCGCTTTTGAAAGATTTGTTGTGATGGGTGGTGCATTGCAGCCACCTGGTCCATTCCCAAAACAGGCAGAAGGTCTTAATAAAGGCCGCAGCTTCCAGGAACATTTCTACACACGCAAAACAAAGTCTGGCTTGAGTTTCAGAAGAACATGGTTGTCCTACAGCACGGCTGGTGACAAGTGCTACTGCATTCCATGTTGGCTGTTTGCATCACCGATAAGAACTGGTGATTCATGGACTGACGGTACTTGTAACTGGAAGAATTTGTTGCATTCCATACAGATACATGAAAATTCAGCGACCCACACAAAAGCTTGTCAGATTTTTACTAATTGGAAGAACAATGTCACTGTCGATGTCCTGACCGACAAACAGATTATGCAAGACCGTAAGTATTGGCGCTGTGTTCTGGATCGCATAGTGAATCTGATCATTACCATGTCAAAATGCAACATCGCATTTCGAGGTCACCGTGAAAACGACAGCTACACCGACGACGACAGGCCTGGTTCACGAGGATGTTTCCTGGAATTCATTCACTTAATTGCCAAGTACGATCCTGTTTTGAAAACTTGCTGAAGCAGCCAAAAGGAAACACCAAGTACTTGAGCGGGTCGATTCAAAATGAAATCATTTACATTCTGGCAAGAGAGATAAAGCAGCAGATCACAGACGAAATGGCAGATGCACCGTTTGTATCTCTTATAATGGATACAACAGTGGATTGCTCAAAGATGGATCAGTTGAGCAAAATATTTCGGTATGTGACTGTCAAAAAGAATGATGAAGGGAAGCCGGTAAGCTTGCATATCCAGGAATCGTTCTTGGGGTTCACCAATGTTGAAAGCCAGAAGGGTCAAGATTTGGCATCCGTAATTACAAAGGAAACTGAAAGTGTCACTGACCTGAAGAAGATTCGTGGTCAAGGATATGATGGAGCCGCCAACATGAGTGGTGCTTACAAGGGTGTCCAGGCTTTAATGAAGCAGAAAGCACCAAAGGCCCGTTATGTTCACTGCAGTGCTCA
Source organism: Protopterus annectens (assembly GCF_019279795.1). Classification (NCBI taxonomy): domain Eukaryota; kingdom Metazoa; phylum Chordata; order Ceratodontiformes; family Protopteridae; genus Protopterus; species Protopterus annectens. The sequence continues at coordinate 1,838,308,064 of NC_056737.1, read as the reverse complement.
TGCATTAAATTTAGTCATAAACGATGCTGTTAAGAACGTGAAGGACATTCGGAACTTTTTTGACATGCTGGAAAAGCTGTATGTATTCTTCAGTGCTATTAGCAGATGGAATCGCTTACAGAAAGATAGTAGCTGCTCACTTACATTAAAGCGACTTTGTCCTACACGTTGTTCATCACGGAATCAAGCCTTGATAGCTCTTCACAGCTGGTTTGTCGACGTGATGAAACTGTTGACTGTGTTGTCACTGACTGGCAAGGACAGTAATGAGAAAGGCGAGGCATCGTCGCTTAAGAAATATTTTGAACGCTTTTCATCAATGATGAACATTGTTTTACTGTCACGCATTCTGGGACCACTAGACATTATCTCCAAGAAAATGCAGTCACAACAATCCGATGTCACATCTGTTTGCGTTCTGTTGGAATCACTACTGAAGGACCTGAGTGAACTTTGAAACAACTGGGAGACTGCTTTGTTCTCGGCCAAGGAGCTAGCTCAAAGTTGGGGAATGCCATCCTAGTTTGACAGTTCAGAGAGGGTTTCTCGTGCCAAGAAGTTTCACGATGAACTTTCAAATGACTGCAGACTGGAGTCAGCAGAACAGCGCTATAAGGTCAAAGTGTTCAACAGAATCATCGACTACGCCATTGTCCAGATAACAACACGATTCAAGTCACTGCGAGATACTGACCAAGTCTTCACATGCTTGAAACCTATGACAATTACTGAAACGAATGATGACGAACTGCTGAAGATGTCGAAGAGTCTGATCATGGTGTACTCGGATGACATTTTAGATGAGCTGTCTGACCAACTGCTCCTGCTCAAAATGACTTTCAGTGTCACATTGTCAGCGCTGAAATCTATCAAGGACTTGGCCGAATTCATCTTGATAACTCATTCAGAATCATCTTCCAGCTTTCCGGATATAATCACTGCTTGTTTGCTGTATCTGACACTTCCTGTGACGGTTGCCAGTGCTGAAAGATGTTTTTCGAAGTTGAAGTTGATAAAGACATTCTTGCGTAGTACAATGTCTGAGGTTCGACTTAGTTCTTTAGCCATTCTGTCGATTGAGAGCCGACGCCTAGAAGACGTGGACACTGACAAGATCATTGATAGTTTTGCTGATAACAAAGCCCGCAAGAAGTCATTCTAGGAGTAGGATTGAACAATGGAGGTACAATTCACATTCTGGTATCTATATAATGTACTGTTTTATAATTGTTTTTTTTTTTACTTTTTGCTGAAATAGCACGTCTCCAGATTTCAGTGTTTTATGCCACTGTCATAGGTCAAGCGAACGTGACTATATGTGATTTCTTTGGCTTCGGTCATCTCGATGGCTTGGGTTCCTGGGGGGGGGCGATGTTGGGGCGCCTAGAAAAAGTTTGCCTCAGGGCGCTTCTAACGTAGTTACGCCACTGCTTACATGTGCCTAAAGATCAGGAAGTCAATTAATAAACAGACTCATTTAAAATCCCAATCATTAGACTGACATTTGTAGAACATTTGGGGTTCCCCTGAGAAAAAGGACCAAAGTGAGTCTACAGTGTTAGAGTTCTAGGTAATTTCAAACAACATTCCATTACTCATTGCAAACAATCTACTAGATGGCAGATCAGACTCAATGCACTATGCGATACAATACTTTTTAAAGTGGCAATGCACTTATATGTATTCACAGTTTATATAAGCACTTAGCAGCCATATAATCTTTATCATCACATGAAAGTACCACCAGCTGTTATTTTTAAGTGGTGTGGCCTGATAGTTATTATGTCAAATAATGGCAGTTCAAAGTCTTGCCCAAGTTTGGGCTTTTGTTTTTTTTTCTGATAGGGTTATGGTGCTGGCATGAAGCTTTAAAATAGTGTAATTTTACTTGCTAGGAGTCCTGTGCTGCATGCCCTTGTTTTTCTATTGGTGTTTACATGGTATTATCATTCCAATGTTTCTGAGGTTTAACTAAAAGCATTTATGAAGTCATTTGATTAATATTTTTTTGTCTGTAGCAAAATGCGGTGTTATGTCTGCAACAGCACAGAAATAAACAGCAAGTGAAGTTGTGACAGCTTGTAGGCATGTGCTGCACAGAGCTGTGATGAATAACGTACTTTAACTGTTTTATTGGTCATATATTTTCAATGTGCTTTATAACTCTGGGAGTTACTTCTTTTAAGAAGTATTTTGTGTACATTATGTTTGTGTGTATGTTGCGTATAATCTGAGATATAACAGTAGTTATTATAACTAGTAGCTGAGTGTGTATTTCTGAAATATGCAGTTTATCTTGATCAGTCAGCTTACTTTAAAAATTAAGGTTAAATGCATCATTACTCCCCTCCCCATAATAGCAATGCTTAATCAAATGGATCTATATTATATTTTGGAAAGTTTCAAACATCGAACACCATATGGTGGACACCATATGAGCGATGTTTGAAATTTTGAAAATATAATAAAAAAATAAAAATAAAAAACTATACTTACCTAAATGCTGTAGGCAGAGGGGCAACCCCCCGCACTCCCCATGTGGGGAGCCACCCCTGCTACTTAAATATTCCTACCCCGAGATCGCACTGCATTGAAGTAAAGGGAAAATATTCCCTACGGCGATTTCCGTGTTACGTGCGCAAAGTTTTAACCAATCGGGTTCGCTCAATACGCGTTCGCCATTTACAATTTTCAATCACGCGATAGGAACCCAATCAAACAATGTAATTATGGCTTCATCACTCCATTATACTCTACTGTTACATTGCTAGGAGCTCTGTAAGAAAACATTTGGCAGAAACAAATGCTTGTTTTTTAATTCTTGGATTTTTCTAACTGCAGCATCAATTAATTTGTCCACATAAACTGAAATTGTTTATCTCATACTTTCAGTATTGGATACTGCTGGTTAAATTTCTGGATCAGGCAGACACTGGTACATATATTTGCTCAAGAAATCTTATCAAGTCCAAAAATAATGGTGGGGGGGGGGGACAATGGTTCTTATTCAGGGACAATTAACATGCAGTTTTGAACAATAAGTATAAAACTGTAATGACTGGTATTATCAACTGAATGTAATTCCCAGTGATTTACCAGAAAGTCAGTCAATTTACAAGGGACAGAGTAAAATATGAAGTAAAATCAGGGACATTCTGCAAAATGGGACAGTTGAGAGGTATGCATTACTGCACTTCAAGAAATCTTTGTTCTCCTCATAGAAAATTTTATCAACAGTTTAAAAATAATAATCATACATGATAATGCACTCACCATCAAATGCTACAAAACTCCATGTCTGCTTACTTACATAGATGGAATTGGCATGAACGTATTTATAAGTATCACTGTCCTGCAGGAGATCATACATCTTTGTGAGTTAAAAACACAGCTCTAAACCTTCTACCTAGAGAATTAGGGACACAGTACAAATAAACGGCCCCAAATTATGGACAACCTTTAAGTAATGTTACCATTAACTTAAAAAGCTGAAAGAATTACAAAAATGTGAATTAGCATGCTTTTTCCAAAGTAAATAAGTATATAACTTCAATAATTATCAGTATTTATTGACTGGAGTCTCAAACATTTTTCTAGTTGTACAAGGGATGGAGCAAAATTTTGAGTCAAAATTAGTGAGGTCTTTAAAAATTAAGGTCAGCTGAGAATATACAAATTATAGTTCATCACCAAAACTTCCCCAAGTCAGCTTTTTGCCATTAGTATAATAGTTACTATGCAGAACTTTAAAAATATACCTTTCTCCCAAAAAGCAGTTGTTCATCCAGCGACGCTGTTTATATATTCCTGAATCTGTATCTTAAAAATGGTCTCAGTGCAATCCATTATAAAATAGGGCTATAACCAGCTGACTGAAAGCACAATCATTCACTGCAGTTTTGAATGACAAATAAAAAATCATTTAAACTACATCTGATTAACACTTTTTAAAAAAGCAAAGCTCTATAAGGAGAATGATTCCTCCATCCCCAAAACTGTTTTAATTAATTCTGGGGTAGTTGCAGTGCAGGGTAAGGAAAAATCGTCTCTTGTCACAACCTATTCGAAGGATTTACCATTCTCGATGAACAGTCCAATAATGTCAGTTTGCACTGTTGGTTGTTAAAGAACTGATTAGCTGCCCATTGGATGACGAGGTAGAAATACTGAAGGCTTTGTAAACATTGCATTTCCATAATTTTTATTACATGGCTTAAGCTTTAATTTTATTATGAACTCTTAAACTTTCATAAAAAAGTTCATCAGTTTCGGCATGATTATTTGGCACAAATGACAGAGCTTTAGTAAACTGAGATTGTCCTTTTGTAGAGCATGTAAAGAAATGCTAAACAGTACAAGTATCAAGACAGTGAGGAGCCAGTAACAGGTGAGGGAGACACATCAGAAGAGGAATAAGGGTGTGTGGCAGGAAATGCCTAGGAAGCATGGTTGAAGAGGCAGAGGGAAGATGGACACTGTGGAGTTTATATTTATACACTTGTTCTGGGTGGGTATCTTCTATGGTTTGGGCAGAACAATTTTCTTAGTCACACTGGTGCACGATCTTCATTGGACAACACAAAGAACTTGACCATATTCACTATAGTATGCTATGAGCAACTTATGGCCACGGCACTGCTTCTGATAGGCATATCAATCATCAGCCCTTCAGTGCACATCTTGGCAGCCATGACACCGTGGAACCTCCTTTGTCAGGGTAACCTTTCAACTATCTTCTGTTTGACTCCCACATTTTCAAGCAATGAGATACTTGGAGAGAAGACAAAAACACACAACAGAGAACAAAGCTGGTAAGATTATTAGTAGAATGAAAAGAATAGCATTATACAAGCCTCGTTACCATCCTTCTTTACCTATGTTGTGAGACTCTGGTCCTTATGTGTCAAAAAACAACACCCCTCTGATCTCCAGTGCATCTTCCTTTGTACAACACACGTTTCCAAGGAACTCTTCTGAAGGTGTCTGTAGGTCATCTGTTGGCCTCCTCATACCTTGTCTCCTTTTTGGTCCATTTATCAGCTGTAGCATGTAGTGCATCTAATTTAGACCACAATCAGCAAAGCATCTATCCACTTTACACTTTAGAAAGACCTAGCTGTTATATTATCTAGAGTATGTGTTCTAATTTTACCTTACTTTACCCTCCATCAAAACACCAGGTTTATGGTTTCTCACTGGGGAGTTACCCACTTCTTGCTCTGGTACCATTTGATAGTGCTGATTTTCAAGGAGTCTGCTGCACGAAGAGCTAAGGAGCTAATTAGATATGTGTTAGGCAATGACTAGTGCCAAAAATCTCAGCAAAGGTCTGTGTAAAGAGAGATGTAGTGCTAATGAGAGAGGCAGCCTTAGGCTGCTTTAAGGTTGGATCAGTGCTAGGGTGCATGACTGATGTAGTGGTTATCACAGTGATGGCAGGCTGTGGCCTGATGTAGTGGATATTACAGTTATGGCAGGCTGTGGCCTGATGTAGTGGTTATCACAGTGATGGCAGGCTGTGGCCTGATGTAGTGGATATTACAGTTATGGCAGGCTGTGGCAGTTAAGTTAAAGTATGCTCATGTATATACTATGGCATTGCATCATTTCATCTTGCACTTACCTGGCACAAGAATGGAAGCATAGAGGACATCAGATAGACAACTGTGAATGCTCACAACAAAGTAACAGCCCTATTCATTGTATAAAAGGGAATGAAATTGGGTAGACAGAAAAGTAAGAAAGGGGAGAACAGCAAGCAGAGGGAAACACAGAAAGATAACATTAAGATATAAAATGTGGAGTGATAAGGAAGGGTATTTTTTAAGGAAAGGGCCACTTTTGTAAGATTTACAAAAGAAGGGAAGATGGTGAAGTAGTGATGATAGATGGCTATGGATGGGACAGAGGGAGAAGGGCAGGTAGTAGGGGTAGACAGACAAACATATAACATAGACTTAGACAGACAGGGGCAATATACACACAAAATGTGGGGAGGATGAAGAATGGACAGAGCTTGGACAAGTAGTGATGAGGAATGTTGCATGGCAAACAAACAAGAGGGAACGACACAAGGACAGAGACAGGGAAGGGTCCTGGCATTCAGCCAAGCTGGCCCAGATAGCAACAAGTCCAGGCATCACTCAACTGGGTGGTTAATGTCTGGGAAGGTTTCTTCCTTGGTGGCCTTATGGGTGGGGCCTGCTGGTCATATGACTCTACAAGCTGCACCAGGAGACAAACTACATTGCCAAAGCAGGTAACCAGTTGCTGGTGTACCTTAACAGCCACCAGCCCTTGCAACTGATGCCAGGACACTGGGCCAGATCTCACCGGTACACTTTAAAAAGAGAAGCCTTCCCCTCCCTTCTGAGAAATAGCTACAGAGGGCACCAGTGACCTGTTATCCTCCTCCTAAGAGGCAGGCCTGGCACTCACTGGTAACCCTACACCAGGGGCATCCACCTCCACAGCCCTAGGTGACTGCAGTTTCACATGCTTATCTTCTATGACTGCACCTGCAGAAACATACATAATGAGAAAAATGATTAAACACATATGCTACAAACAGAAACAAGGTTGTAAAATGGACTGGTACAGACATCATATGCATGCTGCTGTCAGACGAGGTGCTCCTTCCTTCTGTGTCACCCAGCCATGTTTGGCCATTACTTCTTCAACACTAGAAAACAAAGTTTGCACTATTAGGTATTCAAATTCAATAGTTCAGACAGTAGAAAACATCAGTACAGAAAAAAATGTGCTTACAGTACATTCAACACTCTTTCTTCCTATACTGCACCTCTGTCTCCACTGACAGAGTGGATCAGGGTTGTACCACTTCAGATTACTGTATTTATGTCAGTACTGCTCTCCAAAAAGGGTGACACTAGTGGCATCCATTACTATTCTAGTAAGCTCATGCCAGGGATCCACCTTCCACAGTGGGACATCATACTGACCCAGACGGCAGTCTGCAGGACTAACAGGAGAATTCTATTCTTCTTGGCACACCATGTTGCAGTGTGCATTCCACAATACTTGACGTAGCCGTGATGACTCCCTCAGGTTCACTTGAGGAGCAAAATGATAGCCCCATGTGCATGGATGCTTGTTTACAGATCTTGTGTTGCCTAACATAGCACCATGGCACTACTGTATTTCAGTAATGCAGCACCACAATGTTAAAGGGAATATCGCTGCACAGCAGTGCTACTGGTGTATACATGCTATATGTATGAGCATTCAGGTCAAATGCTTCATGGCCACAGTGATGTTAATGGTTAGCATAAACCTGTCTGAGTAGTACAATTTGATAAGTGTAAGCAGGGGCCAAGCAGTGACCTTGGAGATGAACCATTTACAGTCTGCCTGTGTCAGTTAGAGACATAGATGCCAAACTTTAGATGAATTTCCTGTTCCCCATCCAACTGTCCAAGTTACACTTGAATTGAATTAGGGAGGAGCTCTGCTTCACATGGATGGGGAGCCTGTTCCAGAGAAGGGTTAGTCTTTGGAATACATATCTGTCTGTCCAGGAGGTCGTACTTATATCACAGGCAAGGTAAGTCTTTAGAATGGGTAATTCTGGTGCTGCTTGTTTTGAGGATATGCAGGAGGTCCATTAAGGTAGGTTCTGACAATGCCTTTTATGCCAGGCTGTTGCACTAATTAGTCCTTGTTAGCATGGGAAAATGCATTGGCACCCTTTTGCATGATGCCAGTCCTTATCATACAACTGAGAAATAGAGGAATGTCAGTGAAGATTGTGAAGTTCGAAGTCTATAGAGAGTTAGGGAAGGCCTAGGAAAAGATCTCAGCAAGAATAACAAACCCTAGGTGGATGTCAGTGATAATGAGGTAGGTGTTACGGTGTACGTGTAATTGGGAACTCGTGATACTTAAAGTAACTACATAAAAGAGCATGTTTAGCAAGTGCATTATTTGGATCTTTCTTGCATATAGCCAAGGTGTGCTCATAGATTCTCCTTAACACACATCTTATAGTCTTGCCAGTGTAAAGCTTTCACATGACTCACAGGATGCCAAGTAAACTAAGCACTTAGAATTACAGTCAAATCTTTTGTTTGTCCAAATGTAAATACCCAGTGGTTTGAAATACACTCAGGATGAATGAGCGATGTTCCTGCATTGCTTACACTTGTCACAAGGAAAGGTGCCTGGTGTGTGTTGAGTATGTAAGCTGGAGAGGGCTCTATGTTCTATGTTCAAAGATGGATTTCAAATTAAACGGCTTTTTGTAGGTGAAAAAAGGTTTGTCCCCATGACATTGGCAAGGATTCCTTGGTAAGTGATTTTTTTTCTTTCCAGGTACTGTGAGAAGAGACAGACAGAACAGAGTAAGTATTCATGTTATAACTGAGGAAAAACACAAAAACAGTAAGCAGAGCTGTAGCGAGTAGTTTAGACAGTTACATTATCACCGAGTGTTTACAAGCAGTGCACTTTCACTCATAATACTTTCTCAAGGCCCTTAGACTATAAAATGTAAAAGTAGAATAGAATTCCCCTGTCAGCACTATTCAAACACTCTCACACAGATACTGACAGAATCAAATGGGATGGTAGGTTGTTATAGTGTCCATAAGCATTACACTGGCACGCAATTCCCTGTTTCTTGGTAAACTATACATTTCCACAAAATTCAAAGCTTACACGAGCAGTACACAGTTTTTCACAGAATTAGCCAAAAATGCAGTAATAAACACTCTAAGCTCAAAACAGCGATCCCTGACAGGAACATTCCAATACTGAAAAAAAATACTGGATTTCTTGAAGTGGAAATACTACTTTTAGTAAAATAAGTAAATAAAAAAATAAATAAATAAAATAAAATGCTATTTTTATGCAGAGGCAATAATTTCAGAGTGGGGAGGTTCCTCATTGGGGACTTATCTGCCAGAAACAAAACTCTTAGCCGATTGCTGCTTCTGTGAAGTTCGAAAGATGCTTCTTCTTAAGGTGGCAAGGAAGTACTGAAGGAAGCTTCACTCCAGCTGTTTATTTCTATCAATGGGGTTAGCTAATCAGCAGTTGGAGTGAAGTAGTGTGTATGTGTGGAGAGGAAGAGCTTTTTGAAGCTGGCCAGTCATTGTTTCCTGGGCAGAAAACAACCCATGAAGCCTAAGGGTTACTGCAGTAGTAGGAATGATAACCATCATCAGAAGTAATATACATTGCATTGGGAGTTTAGGTTGCAGGAAGACATGCCCCCTACAAACTATTGTAAGAAGCTAGTAATAGTTTGTAGCAAATATAAATGTTGCTTATTTTGTCCATTTGAATTTTCTCATATGTCAGATGAAAGTTAGAAATATTGCAGTAGTGCACCATGTAATATAAGTGCAAACAGTTTGTCCGTACTATGCTTTATAATGCTGGGAAAATGCATGTATTCTGTGATATATGTTAATTCCAACTGTTTTTTATAAATATCAGTTTCTGTTTGCACTTATTAAATATTTATAAAGTATAATGTGCATCCTTTATTTCTACATTTTTTCCAAAATGATATAAGCAGAAATAAAGGATAAATACTATTGCTCATAATTATTATATACCACACATGAAAGTTAATACAAGTGTGTCATGTGCCACTCATGCCAGTCCATCAAGCAGTGAACACCCAACCTTGCACCAACTTCTTTTTTTTTTTGGGGGGGGGGGTACTACAATACAACTGTTGAATTCAACAACTGTTTTGTCTCCTTCATTCAGTATTGATAGCCTCTCATGTTTTCCTTTCACCTTTATTTTTCACAGACGTAATTGATTTATGTGCTATAATTAAAATATTCATTTTTTTCCAGGCTCTGTGCCTGGGTCATGGCTGAAAAGTGTCCTTGGATCAGCCCACATACACAGATAACAAATTGTAAGTAAATAAGTACATAAATAAAACATGCATAACCATCATAAATATCTAACCCACTTTAGCATACTGGATTTACAAATGCAGAACATAACAAAAAATAAGCATATCTGGAAATCTCTGTCCATAGACAGAATTAACTGGCCATAAAGTCCAGAGCAAAATATAAAATATTGAATAAAACCAATCGATCAATAAAAGTGCAAATAATATTAAAGATCATAAAGCAGTGCAACTCTTAAACATACGATCAAGAAAAACAACAAAAACTGCTCTTAACAAGCAATTGTTACTTATTTCTTCCTGAACATAATATTGGGGCTGAAATTAATAATTCATCACAGTAAAAATGTATCCAAAATAAAAACATACTCTTACATGTCCGTTTCATACACAGCTCTCAAGAAGATGTCATTTTTCAAATCACCCTCTCAAAAACCTCCTCAGTGGTCTGGCAATGCACCAACACATTGATTTTATCCTAAACTCACAGCTCACCAGTCCAGGACCTAATTCAAATTTTTCCCTTTCACAAAGAAAGACAACTGCTACTGGTTTGAAAAAAGGAATACAAAGTAAGTATTACAATGAATTAATCCATTGATCAATCAAGCAGTCAGTAGAAACAAAAACAATCCTCCATCTTTCTACTCCAAATACAAATTTTTAACTAAGCCAAACATCCCACAGCTAGTGAAAAACAAGCCCCCCTACTCTGATAACATTTTGTGCATTACTTCTCATGCAATGAAGTGTAAAATTCTTTCAGTGTGAATCACAGAGAGCAAGAAAATATTTCAGACATATAGAACAAACCACTGTTGAGTGCCTCATCAAGATAAATGGAGACATTTTCACCTCCATTCATATCTGCAGTGCAATTAAAAAGACTTAAGTTTTAACTGAAGCTACAAGTGGTTAATGACTTGTAGCACAGCCAAGAATGATGAAAACAAGATTATAGTGCAGGTCTTAAAATGAATAGCTTTCTTCACCACATTATAAAAAATGTTGTGACTCTGCTGCTGTCATTCTTAGAGTTTTTATTTGTACAGTAAACAATTCTTAAATCTTAATCAAAATACAGGTAATGGCATCCATTATAAGATTTGTTTGTTTAATGTAAATAGTGAAGTGAAAAGTCCAAACACAATTTTGCACTAGCCACTGATATGAGCAATGGATGCACAGAGTCACTGGCAGCTTCAGATGATAATTTGCAACCAAACATATGTCATCCATGCAGATATCTGTCACTGGCATCTATACAGGCAAGTGTATGATCACTGTTTTTTGTTTGTAAATGGCCTAATAGTGGCAACAGGAGTATAACTATTCAGCTTTAGTAATCGAAATATTCAGAACAAAAATATTCATACTGAAACAGTTGTAACTTAGTTCTTGGGTAAAGTCATGTGCACTTATTAGGTGGAAATGACTTGGATACTTTACAAACAGAATACAAGATTGTTTATTCCCAAAGTGTAGCTTGTGCATTCCCACAGTGTGGTTTACTAAAAAAGTATGACAGTCCATGATGAATCCAGGTTCCATTAATTGTCAAGACAGAGAATGGCTGGCTGTCAACCTCTTAGCACAAAAAATCTGGACAAAGCCTAACATAGTGTGTGTGTGTGTCTGTGTGTGTGTGTGTGGGGGGGGGGGGGACAAAGGACCAAAAATAGGGACAGGTTCTAAATACTGATGCTATAAACTTAGAAAGTTGTTAGAATAGCAGAATTTGTGTTAGCATGCATTTTCTGAAGGATTTGAAGTCTGAAACTTAAACGTGTATCATTATTTAGTGACGTCAATCCTTAGTGATTTGCCAGAAAAATCACACATTTTATGAGGAACAGACCAAAAACATGAGGCAAAAATCTGGACATCATGAATGCCAGCCTGCCAGCACCGCCTTGTAAGTCTAATGATTGATTGGTAATTATCGTGGTTATCAACGAACACGTTACAAATGCTAGTCTGGTGGCAGCTTCAGATCTGTTCACCTGCTTCTTTGTATGCTTGGATGTTTTATAGTGGTTCTGTGACTATAGGTTTGAGCAGTGGTACTGCAGATAAAGAAGTTAGCTATGAAGAGTAAATAGTGAGTGGCAAACACATTAATGCTAACTTTTCCCCACTTATCTACACTGTTGCCCCAACTATTCCTGAAAATTTAGTTTCCTCTAAAATAACTCTAAACAAGTCCTCCAAAAATCACTGTGGATCATGTCTTAGATTCCCAGTCAAAAGATAAAAAAATATGCTTTCATGGGACCTGACAACACATCAGGCTGTATTATCATCAATGTCAAGGATACTTTTGGTATGTACAGCCATCTCAGTGCAGACATTTACATGTTTGTACAGGGTTTCTGTATATATAATTCTGCATAAGTAGCTGTGTTCTTGGAGTTTGGGAAGCCATGAATTTTGACAGTTTATTGCTTAATAGGAGGTAGTTTTGTTTAGAATAGCTCCTGTTATGGGTTTAGTTGGGTTTTCTGGGTTGATTTTATTTTAAGGGAGACAGCTCTGAGGTCCATCTTCACCAATGGGGAAGTGACATGGGGGGGGGGGTACAACATTCTCACTGGAAACTGCACTATCTGGGTCAGGATATTTGTGTTCATAAAGTCCAGGAAACATTGTACCTATGAGTTAGAGGCAATGTACATTTCCCAGTCAATACGGGTTTAGTTAAGGTCTATGAATATGGTATTTGTTTGGGTGGTAAGCACCTTTAGTAGGTCTAAATGAGAGCTGCAAGCTTTTTGGGTCATTTAGGGTGATGTGTAGCTGGCCAGGACAAGATAAGTAACCCTGTCTCTGGAGACACAGATATGGATGAACTCCAGGGTATCATCCTGTTTAACCAACCTAGAGTTGTATTTGCTGCTAATGTAGGTCAAGACACATTCATATTTTGTTCCTGTCTGTTGGTCTAAATGTATGGAAGGTACTGTAGCCTTCCACTGCTGGAGTACTTTCTGCATCTTTAAACCAAGTCTCAGGAACAGCACAGAAGTCTACATTCTCCAGAATGAGGAGAACTTGTAGGGTGTGGAGTTTCTTGTTTAGACTCCTACGATTGAGCAACAACATCTTAAGGTTGCTTTGATTTTTTTTTCTATGTTGGTAGTTCTGTCATTTTGACAGTGCCTAAAAAAGCCTCTAAGGGGATGGATAAAGTTTTAGCTAATATCCGAAAGCCCGGGGGGGGGGGGGTGCAGACCATCCTTGGAAAGCAAAGTGGTCTGTCAAACATGTTTTCCCATGCTGATAGATATTGGATTTCCCTGGAGTGATACCAGAAACTAAGCCAATAATTAAAATCAGTCATTTTCTGTTCATACTGTGACATCATCCTTGGTGAGGGTAGAATGCTCCTCAGTGCAAGGCATGTACCTGTCTGTGACACATATTCAGGGAGATCCATAATGTCTCCTTTTATATAGTCAAATGAGGTATGCCTCAGGTCATTTACACCTACATGGAGTAAGACAGAATCATACTGATACCTGTCATGGTCATTTACACCCACCTGGAGTAAGATAGAATCGTATTGATACCTGTCATGGTCATTTACACCCACATAGAGTAAGATAGAATTGTATTGATACCTGTCATGGTCATTTACACCCACATAGAGTAAGATAGAATCGTATTGATACCTGTCATGGTCATTTACACCCACATGGAGTAAGATAGAATTGTATTGATAACTGTCATGGTCATTTACACCCACCTGGAGTAAGATAGAATCGTATTGATACCCGTCATGCAGTGATTTGAGTGCATGTGTGATATAGCAGAGCTTAGCTTCAGATAGGCAACTGACCATTATCTCATCATCTTCTCTTTGTCTGGCCTGGTGACAAGGATATCTGTATGTCAGACAACAGGATCCTCTATGACCAAAATGCTCCAGCAAAGGCCAGAATATGCAAATTTCTGGTATATTGAAAATGTTCTCATGCTAAATACAAAAAAGTATAGCATAGTTGTGTTTAGCAAAAAAAACCAAGATGCTCCTACCTTGTATGCTATAAACGGTACCTATTTTCAAACCGATGTGGTCATAAGAGACCTGGGTTGTTATATGGACATCTCTCTCTCTCTCTTGCTCTCTCATTCAATCATTGTGTTTCCATCATAGTCAGGAAATGAATTATTTTCCATGGGAATATATTCCATTTGCAAAGAAGTCATCCTACCACTGAACTCTTCCCTTAGCAGACACATCAGCAGACATTATGCCCCGTTTGGTATGCACTGATCCAAGCATAACACTTAACTGGAAAGGTTACAACAATTTCTGCATAAGAAAATGAAATACCTTACATCCTTCAGACATCACAATAGGGTTGTATGACTCTTGTTATACTCAGTAGCCTATCAGCTGCTCCTCAGTGAGCTGTGTCTCACTTTTTGATCCAAAAAGGCCATAAACTATTTGACTTCCTAGTTCTTAAAAAAATGACAGCAGTGGGGACCTAAATCTGTATTAACATCTAAACAAGTGGGGGGGGGATTCGTAACCCAACATACTGGCACCATGTGGCATAAGTTACCAGTACAGGTCAAACAGAGTCCTTTAAGATGATCAAAACAAAACAAGTAGCTCTGCTGGATAAAGATCACTTAAACCACAACAAAACGTATTGCAATGACAAAGTTAGTAATCACTAATGACTGTAGCAAAAACAAGACTTTAATGGATAAAAGCAAAAAATGTATATATAACATAAAAACAAATAAAACAGGTTTGCACTTTCACAGTACACTGACTACTTCTTCAGGCCTAATTAAAGCAGGCGAAGAATGCACATTTAAATCAAGCTAGACCAATTAAGAAATCCACACAGGGTGACATATTAGGCTGCCTAACTAACCAGTTCACTTAGTACAATATACAAGTACTGAAGTATCAAGGCTAAAAATAATCCTGTTTTACTAAATAATCATTTCTGTAATGTCAAAATATGTGCACCATTGAAAACGTATCAATATGACAGCAATGTTACAAAACAGGACAGCTTTCTTGCTTGTAAAATTGCTGTCTTATCCATATGTTTTCAACTGAAATTCACTTAAAAAGTTAATAGAATAACACATTCTGCATCAAAATGCATTCTCTGAACAATAAGAAATACACAATTGTAATGTCTGGCATATGATGCAAATTCAAGGACAATTTTCAAAATCAGGTTCTTCTAAAAAGTATAACAGTAGCAGTCTGCTATGCACATAGGCAAAACAAAAAAGTTATCTTGTAATACTGTGGGCAGTCTAAAGGCAACCATAGCCTCCCCCCAACAAAAAAACAGGTGATGTGCAAGACACGTGGCATGGTGTTGTACATACTCATGTATGTGGCACTAACTTGCCCTATGCCAGGTCTTGTGATTAGAAAGGAGTATCTCTTTTCATGGGTGAGTCAGGAGCCTGTTGAAGGGATATGTTCATAGGTTAATGGATATTTACTAGGTTATTCATCCATGAGGATCTTTATAAGTCCAGCCATATAGTCACATGTGTTTTTTAGCCCTTACATTTTAAGTACAGCTAACACAAAGGTGAACAAAACATTTACATGTTGCTCCTGTCTTAATATGTACAAATTAGTATTCCATAAACATGGATCACTCAGTGATCTGACAAAAAGTAACAATTTACAAGAACATTAACAAATGTCGGAAAATGTATATTTTTATGTATGACATACGTTTAAAAATCATATTGCAATACTTAAATTACATTGCAGGTATACTGAATTAGAGTAATTTAATAAATGTATGGAGATCAGTTTAGCTATAGCTAGTAGAACAGATATACAATGCAGACATAGACATTAGTACTAATTATTGACCTAAAGACTTTTTAAAATATATTATACAAAAATGTGTAATACTTTAAGAAATCAAGGATGAAATGATTTGTATTTATACATGCAGCCTATCCATTCTTAATCAGTCAATCAATCAATCAAATATCCACATTAGAATAAATATACACACGTAGAAGGTGTAAAGACACAACACATAGCCATGTCATTCCAAACAATCAGACCCTGAAGCTACATTTGAAGCAACACAAAATGATTAATCCTTAAAGGAACTCAAGAAAACATACAGGATGTATCCTAAAAATGGAAATGTAACAGAAAGAAAATATTTGTATACACAAGACTGCTCTCTCTCTCTTTCTCTCTCTCTCTCTCTCTCCAGATATTTTATATATATATATATATATATATATATATATATATATATATATATATATATATATATATATATATATGTATAGACAGAGAGCGTATTTAAGCATTTTACATTCACTACCACACGAATACATAAATAAAGTTATGAACTCAAGGTCACCACTGTAAGAAGGAAAGTACCAAAAACATCTGCTACTTCAAAATTGCAATAGGAGAAGTGATATTAACGCTCCATTCCACTGCACCTGCATTGTTTATTTTGCTCTAATATCTACATTTTAATCACTTGTGCATGGTCATTTCTGTGTTGCTATCTTACATGTGCCTAAAGATCAGGAAGTCAATTAATAATAAACAGACCCATTTAAAATCCCTGTCATTAGACTGACATTTGTAGAACATTTGGGGTTCCCCTGAGAAACGGGACCAAAGTGAGTCTACAGTTAGAGTTCTAGGTAATTTCAAACAACATTCCGTTACTCATTGCAAACAATCTACTAGTTGGCAGACCAGACTCAATGCACTATGGGATACAATACTTTTTAAAGTGTCAATGCACCTATATGTATTCACAGTGTATATAAGCACTTAGCAGCCATATAATCCTTATCATCACACTTGGAAACACTGAAAGTACCACCAGCTGTTATTTTTATGTGGTGTGGCCTGATAGTTATTATGTCAAATAATGGCAGTTCAAAGTCTTGCCCAAGTTTGGGCTTTTGTTTTTTTCTGATAGGGTTATGGTGCTGGTATGAAGCTTTAAAATAGTGTAATTTTACTTGCTAGGAGTCCTGTGCTGCATGCCCTTGTTTTTCTATTGGTATTTACATGGTATTATCATTCCAATGTTTCTGAGGTTTAACTAAAAGCATTTATGAAGTCATTTGATTAATATTTTTTTGTCTGTAGCAAAATGCTGTGTTATGTCTGCAACAACACAGAAATAAACAGCAAGTGAAGTTGTGACAGCTTGTAGGCATGTGTTGCACAGAGCTGTGATGAATAATGTACTTTAACTGTTTTATTGGTCATATATTTTCAATGTGCTTTATAACTCTGGGAGTTACTTCTTTTAAGAAGTATTTTGTGTACATTATGTATGTGTGTATGTTGGTTATAATCTGAGATATAACAGTAGTTTAATTTAGTATTTATACATGATGATTTCTTTAAGAAAGTCATGTGACTTAATTGGGAACTATTTATAAATGGTTTTGAATGAAAGAGATTTTGTTCTGATGAAGCTCATGTAAATAAAAGTGAGTGAAAGCGCTTAACTAAATCACAATCTGCAGTCCTGTGTTGGATTTATTGTTTCCAGTTTGATTTTTGGTGCCTTTTTTTACTTTGTTTCAGTTTGTTTCGTGAGTATATATATATATATATAACAGTAGTTATTATAACTAGAAACTGAGTGTGTATTTCTGAAATATGCAGTTTAGCTTGATCAGTCAGCTTACTTTAAAAATTAAGGTTAAATGCATCACTACCCCCTCCCCATAATAGCACTGCTTAATCAAATGGGTCTATATTATATTTTTGAAAGTTTCAAACACCGAACACCATATGGTCGACACCATATAAGCGATGTTTGACTACAGAAAAGATGAGATGTTGTATAAAATGCAACTATGCTATCGTCTCTATTACAACAATTGTAATAGAGGGAACGCAGTGCAAAACACTCAAAATAGCTGTTTAAATGCTTAATAAAAATACTTTCAGCTTACACAATCCACAAAATGGATATAATACACTGTTAGTTACTATTAGTAATAAAAAATTAAAAATAAAAAACTATACTAACCTAAATGCTGTAGGCAGGGGGGCAACCCCCCATGTGGGGGACTGTGCCCCCCACACACCCCTGCTACTTAAATATTCCTACTCTGAGATTGCACTGCATTGAAGTAAAGGGAAAATATTCCCTACGGCGATTTCAGTGTTACGTGCGCGAAGTTTCAACCAATCGGGTTTGCTCAATACATGTTCGCTGTTTACAATTTTCGATCACGCAATAGGAACCCAATCAAACAATGTAATTATGGCTTCATCACTCCATTATACTCTACTGTTACATTGCTAGGGGCTCTGTAAGAAAACATTTGGCAGAAACAAATGCTTGTTTTTTAATTCTTGGATTTTTCTAACTGTAGCATCAATTAATTTGTCCACATAAACTGAAATTGTTTATCTCATACTTTCAGTATTGGATACTGCTGGTTAAATTTCTGGATCAGGCAGACACTGGTACACATATTTGTTCAAGAAATCTCATCGAGTCCAAAAATAATGGTGCGGGGGGAGAGACAATGGTTCTTATTCAGGGACAATTAACATGCAGTTTTGAACAATAAGTATAAAACTGTAATGACTGGTATTATCGACTGAATGTAATTCCCAGTGATTTACCAGAAAGTCAGTCAATTTACAAGGGACAGAGTAAAATATGAAGTAAAATCAGGGACATTCTGCAAAATGGGACAGTTTGAGAGGTATGCATTACTGCACTTTAAGAAATCTTTGTTCTCCTCATAGAAAATGTTGTCAACAGTTTAAAAATAATAATCATACATGATAATGCACTCACCATCAAATGCTACAAAACTCCATGTCTGCTTATTTACATACACGTAATTGGCATGAACTTATTTATAAGTATCACTGTCCTGCAGGAGATCATACGTCTTTGTGAGTTAAAAACACAGCTCTAAACCTTCTACCTACAGAATTAGGGACACAGTAAAAATAAAGTGTCCCAAATTATGGACAACCTTTAAGTAATGTTACCATTAACTTAAAAAACTGAAAAAATTACAAAAAATGTAAATTAGCATGCTTTTTCAAAAGTAAATAAGTACATAATTTCAATAATTATCAGTATTTATTGACTGGAGTCTCAAAGATTTTTCTAGTTGTACAAAGGATGGAGCAAAATTTTGAGTCAAAATTAGTGAGGTCTTTAAAAATTAAGGACAGCTGAGAATATACAAATCATAGTTCATCACCAAAACCTCCCCAAGTCAGCTTTTTGACATTAGTATAATAGTTACTATGCAGTGCTTTAAAAATATACCTTTCTCCCAAAAAGCAGTTGTTCATCCAGCGACGCTGTTTATATATTCCTGAATCTGTATCTTAAAAATGGTCTCAGTGCAATCCATTATAAATAGGGCTATAACCAGCTGACTGAAAGCACAATCATTCACTGCAGTTTTGAATGACAAATAAAAAAATCATTTAAACTACATCTGATTAACACTTTTAAAAAAAGCAAAGCTCTATAAGGGGAATGATTCCTCCATCCCCAAAACTGTTTTAATTAATTCTGGGGTAGTTGCAGTGCAGGGTAAGGAAAAATCCTCTCTTGTCACAACCTATTTGAAGGATTTACCATTCTCGATAAACAGTCTAATCATGTCAGTTTGCACTGTTGGTTGTTAAAGAACTGATTAGCTGCCCATTGGATGACGAGGTAGAAATACTGAAGGCTTTGTAAACATTGCATTTCCATAATTTTTATTACATGGCTTAAGCTTTAATTTTATTATAAACTCTTAAACTTTCATAAAAAAGTTCATCAGTTTCGGCATGATTATTTGGCACAAATGACAGAGCCTCTTTAGTAAACTGAGATTGTCCTTTTGTAGAGCATGTAAAGAAATGCTAAACAGTACAAGTATCAAGACAGTGAGGAGCCAGTAACAGGTGAGGGAGACACACCAGAAGAGGAATAATGGTGTGTGGCAGGAAATGCCTTGGAAGCATGGTTGAAGAGGCAGAGGGAAGATGGACACTGTGGAGTTTCTGAATATTTATACACTTGTTCTGGGTGAGTATCTTCTATGGTTTGTGTAGAACAATATTCTTAGTCACACTGGTGCATGATCTTCATTGGACAACACAAAGAACTTCACCATATTCACTATAATATGCTATGAGCAACTTATGGCCATGGCACTGCTTCTGATAGGCATATCAATCATCAGGCCTTCAGTGCACATCTTGGCAGCCATGACACTGTGGAACCTCCTTTGTCAGGGTAACCTTTCAACTATCTTCTGTTTGACTCCCACATTTTCAAGCAATGAGATACTTGGAGAGAAGACAAAAACACACAACAGAGAACAAAGCTGGTAAGATTATTAGTAGAATGAAAAGAATAGCATTATACAAGCCCCGTTACCATCCTTCTTTACCTACGTTGTGAGACTCTGGTCCTTATATGTCTTTAACTATCAAAAAACAACACCCCTCTGATCTCCAGTGCATCTTCCTTTGTACAACACACTTTTCCAAGGAACTCTTCTGAAGGTGTCTGTAGGTCATCTGTAGGCCTCTTCATGCCTTGTCTCCTTTTTGGTCCATTTATCAGCTGTAGCATGTAGTGCATCTAATTTAGACCACAATCAGCAAAGCATCTATCCACTTTACACTTTAGAAAGACTTAGCTGTTATGTTATCTAGAGTATGTGTTCTAATTTTACCTTATTTTACCCTCCATCAAAACACCAGGTTTATGGTTTGTCACTGGGGAGTTACCCACTTCTTGCTCTGGTACCATTTGATAATTTTGGTGATGTTGCTTCTGATGACCTACTTTTTTACCTCCTGACTATATCTCTGCACATGTCTCCATATCTGCTACCTCTGCCCTTTTCTTATACATGGTGTACACTCCTCCATTGCATACATGCATACTTCCCATCATTTCATTCAGTGCAGTATACATGAACCTCATCCCTTGCCAGTAGACTAACACAGTGGCAGAATACACTAGCTTTTTGGTAGCCTCACATTGCCACCACCAGCACCACTGACTGTCATTAAATGCCTATTTCTTGCAGTATAACTACACATAGAAGTCATCAAGGCATATAGCCTTGCAACCTGCCAACTCTCACTCTCTCCTTTCACCCCCAGTGACAGAGAAATGTTATTAAATGACATATTCCATGTCTCTGTACCCTTTAGGTGGCCTAGTCAGTGTGGTTAATCAGTAGTAAAGTCTACATCCAGAGATCCTGGACAGCTTCTCTTGCAAAACAACCACCATGCCTTTCCCCTCCATCTTCTCAAGTAAGCCAGCAATTTGCACATGGCTTATACAAGATCTATTCTCCAGGGCATTCTGTCTAACCTAACAAGATATGAGAACCTTCTGCAGCCACAAAAGCAAATAGGCCTGTCGCTCCATAGTGTACGTCTACCAGTTCCAATATTTTCCTTTCATATTTCCATAGTTGTAATAATGTCTAATCAGAAAGCTTTCTCTGCATGTGTGATTGTGTGTGTGTGTGTGTGTGTGTGTGTGTGTGTGTGTGTGTGTGTGTGTGTGTGTGTGTGTGTGTGTGTATGTATGTGTGTATAATTTGACTTTCTACCACTCCACCTTGGTTTTAATCTCCAGGAAATTTTACCCAACATTTTAGGCTCCCACTTTATGTGTCCCAGGCCATCCTGTATGGTCTATACAGCTCCACCAACAAAGGCTGGCATTTCCAACACCTTATTAAGCATCTGCTCATTTTTTTTCAGACAGTCTTAACTTGTTTCTATCTTCTACTTTAATTAACTTTCAAAGATGTTTAATGACTTTCATAGTGAGTTACCAGGACTTGCTTTCAATCCATGCATGTTACTCACAGATTTATCAGCACCCTACCACTGCTGGAAGTTATCAGTTTACTTGTACAAATTAATCAATGCTCTCATTACAAGGACTCCAGCATTTAATAAAATAGATGGTGACATAACTGAGTTACTAGCTGATTCATAGATTCATGGATATTTCAAGGAGACTGCATCTTATGACTCTGGATGCTTCACCAGTACCCTCCCTCAGGCTGCACCTCCTTTCCTAAGGATGGCCATATCAGTCAATCTCAGAGTAATTTTACGAATATCCATCCAGTCATCTAGGTTATGTTTAAGGAAGATAGTGAGATGCATTGCTTAACATGCAGGGAAGGCTTATTCCAGAGGCCTAGGAAGTGTGGAGTTAGAAACTTGTCCCTCCACCGTGTTTTATTTATCTGTTGATGAAGATAAATAGTAGATATTGATATTGTTAGTAGATAGTAAAATAATGGCTGGGAGTCATAAACAAGCAATATGCACCTGCATAGTGCTGATTTTCCAGGAGTTTGCTGCACGAACAGCTAAGGAGCTAATTAGATATGTGTTAGGCAATGACTAGTGCCAAAAATCTCAGCAAAGGTCTGTGTAAAGAGAGATGTAGTGCTAATGAGAGAGGTAGCCTTAGGCTGCTTTAAGGTTGGATCAGTGCTACAGTAGGGTGCATGACTGATGTAGTGGATATCACAGTGATGGGAGGCTGTGGCCTGATGTTGTGGATATCACAGTGATGGCAGTGTGTGTCCTGATGTATTGGACATCACAGTGATGGCAGGCTTTGGCCTATTGTAGTGGATATCACAGTGATGGCAGGCTGTGTCCTGATGTAGTGGTTATCACAGTGATGGCAGGCTGTGGCCTGATGCAGTGGATATTACAGGGATGGCAGGCTGTGGCCTGATGTAGTGGACATTACAGTGCTGGCTGACTGTGGCTTGATGTAATTGATATCACAGTGATGGCAAGCTGCGGCCTGATGTAGTGGATATCACAGTGATGGCAGGCTGTTGCCTGATGTATTGGACATCACAGTGATGGCAGTCTGTGGCCTAATGTAGTGGATATCACAATGATGGCAGGCTGTTGCCTGATGTAGTGGATATCACAGTGATGGCAGGCTGTGTCCTGATGTAGTGGACATAACAGTGATGGCTGAGTGTGGCCTGATGTAGTGGATATCACAGTGATGGCTGGCTGTGGCCTGATGTAGTGGATATCACAGTGATGGCAGACTGTTGCCTGATGTAGTGGACATCACAGTGATGCACTTACCTGACACAAGAATGGCAGCATAGAGGTCACCAGATAGACAACCGTGAATGTTCACAACAAAGTAACAGCCCTATTCATTGTATAAAAGGGAATGAAATTGGGTAGACAGGAAAGTAAGAAAGGGGAGAACAGCAAGCAGATGGAAACACAGAAAGATAACCTTAAGGTATAAAATGTGGAGTGATAAGGAAGGGTATTTTTTAAGGAAAGTGCCTCTTTTGTAAGATTTACAAAAGAAGGGAAGATGGGGAAGCAGTGATGATAGAGGGCTATGGATGGGACAGAGGGAGAAGGGCAGGTAGTAGGGGTAGACAGACAAACATATAACATAGACTTAGACAGACAGGGGCAATATACACACAAAATGTGGGGGGGATGAAGAATGGGCAGATGCGGAAAGAAGAGGAAGAAGAATGGACAGAGCTTGGACAAGTAGTGATGAGGAATGTTGCATGGCAAACAAACAAGAGGGAACGACACTAGGACAGAGACAGGGAAGGGTCCTGGCATTCAGCCAAGCTGGCCCAGATAGCAACAAGTCCAGGCATCACTCAACTGGGTGGTTAATGTCTGGGAAGGTTTCTTCCTTGGTGGCCTTATGGGTGGGGCCTGCTGGTCATGTGACTCCACAAGCTGCACCTGGAGACAAACTACATTGCCAAAGCAGGTAACCAGTTGCTGGTGTACCTTAACAGCCACCAGCCCTTGCAACTGATGCCAGGACACTGGGCCAGATCCCACCGGTACACTTTAAAAAGAGAAGCCTTCCCCTCCCTTCTGAGAAATAGCTACCGAGGGCACCAGTGAACTGTCATCCTTTTGCTAAGAGGCAGGCCTGGCACTCACTGGTAACCCTACACCAAGGGCATCCACCTCCACAGCCCTAGGTAACTGCAGTTTCACATGCTTGTCTTCTACGACTGCACCTGCAGAAACATACATAATGAGAAAAATTATTAAACACATATGCTACAAACAGAAACAAAGTTGTAAAATGGACTGGTACAGACATCACATGCATGCTGCTGTCAGACGAGGTGCTCCTTCCTTCTGTGTCACCCAGCCATGTTCGGCCATTGCTTCTTCAACACTAGAAAACAAAGTTTGCACTATTAGGTATTCAAATCCAAAAGTTCAGACAGGAGAAGACATCAGTACAGAAAAAAACTCTCTCTTTCTATCCTGCACCTCTGTCTCCACTGACAGAGTGGATCAGGGTTGTACCACTTCAGATTACTGTATTTATGTCAGTACTTCTCACCAAAAAGGGTGACACTAGTGGTATCCATTACCATTCTAGTAAGCTCATGCCAGGGATCCACCTTCCACAGTGGGACATCATACTGACCCAGCCAGCACTCTGCAGGAATAATAGGAGAATTCTATTCTTCTTGGCACACCATGTTGCAGTGTGCATTCCACAATACGTGAAGTAGCCATGATGACTCCCTCAAGTATACTTGAGGAGCAAAATGATAGCCCCATGTGCATGGATGCTTGTTTACAGATCTTGTGTTGCCTAACATAGCACTGCACCATGGCACTACTGTATTTCAGTAATGCAGCACCACAATGTTAAAGGGAATATCATTGCACAGCAGTGCTACTGGTGTATACATGCTATATGCATGAGCATTCAGGTCAAATGCTTCATGGCCACAGTGATGTGAATGGTTAGCATAAACCTGTCTGAGTAGTACAATTTGCTGCAGCAGTGATTCACAGGCAGTGGTACTAAGTAGTTACAGTCACTGGTTCATACGTGTTTACTAGGCTAATAACCACTAGGGTCTTTTTTAAGCCTAGCCATGCATCCCAAATCTCTGACGAGTTTTGGTACCCTTGATAAGTGTAAGCAGGGGCCAAGCAGTGGCCTTGGAGATGAACCATTTACAGTCTGCATGTGTCAGTTAGAGACATAGATGCCCAACTTTAGATGAATTTCCTGTTCCCCATCCAATTGTCCAAGTTACACTTGAATTGAATTAGAGAGGATCTCTGCTTCACATGGATGGGGAGCTTGTTCCAGAGAAGGGCTAGTCTTTGGAATACATATCTGTCTGTCCAGGAGGTCCTACTTATATCACAGGCAAGGTAAGTCTTTAGAATGGGTAATTCTGGTGCTGCTTGTTTTGAGGATATGCAGGAGGTCCATTAAGGTAGGTTCTGACAATGCCTTTTATGCCAGACTGTTGCACTAATTAGTCCTTGTTAGCATGGGAAAATGCATTGGCACCCTTTTGCATGATGCCAGTCCTTATCATACAACTGTGAAATAGAGGAATGTCAGTGAAGATTGTGAAGTTCGAAGTCTATAGAGAGTTAGGGAAGGCCTAGGAAAAGATCTCAGCAAGAATAACAAACCCTCGGTGGATGACAGTGATAATGAGGTAGGTGTTACGGTGTACATGTAATTGGGAACTCATGATACTGGTATGGCATCAGGCCACCTGCCTGTGACTGTGTGTGTGTGTGTGTGTGTGTGTGTGTGTGTGTGTGTGTGTGTGTGTGTGTGTGTGTGTGTGTGTGTGTGTGTGTGTGTGTGTGTGTGTGTGTGTGTGTGTGTGTGTGTGTGTGTGTGTGTGTGTGTGTGTGTGTGTGTCTGTGTGTGTGTGTGTGTGTGTGTGTGTGTATGCATGGGCACACATGTGTGTGTGTGTGTGTGTGTATGTGTGTGTGTGTATGGGTGAATGGATGAGTGTGTCTCTGAGTGTAGTCACTGAGGAGGGAGCTGTTTTGTGTGTGGGTGGTTAGGTTGGGGTAGCTGTCATACTTTCAACCCCCCTGACTAAAGAGCAGATCCTGCAACACTGGGGCGGAGCACTAGTTCCAAAGGATACCACTTTAAACTTATGCCTGAGAAGCATGAAAACAGAACAGGGACTGGGGTGGGGGATACACTAGCTAACAGCATAAGTCTTTAGCTACATGCCTTAACAGCCCATAAGGATGGTGGTGGTGGGGGGACAGCTTTGCTCTAGCATACGTACACTGAAAGATATAACTTTATAGGTACCTTAACAAGAGTAACAAACCCTGTGGTGGATGTCAGTCACTATGAGGCATTCATTGTGCTGTATATATACTAGCACATGGTACTTTTATGGCACTATACTATCTGCCTGTGTGTGTGTGTGTGTGTGTGTGTGTGTGTGTGTGTGTGTGTGTGTGTGTGTGTGTGTGAGAGACAACCCTGTACAATGAAAACATTGTGAAGGACATGTTGCAAAGGCGATGGGGATCCAGGGTCCTATGCTGAGGCGCAGCAACAGTACATAAATGGGGGAGGCTGTGCATAGCAGAAACTGCTGATGATAAGCAGTGCATACAGAGGGAGGCAGTGGCCATAGGTATATGCATCCCAGAGCATAACATACACCACCATTAACTGACGTTTTTCCCACAGGTGTATATCTACTGTCATGGCCATCCATGGCAGGTGACACTTGTAAAGTATACTAGCTAAGTTAATTAAGTGCTTCTGCAGGGTATTTGCACACATAGCATACGTCTCCTGAGCAAAAGTGCTGCAGATGAGTATTACTGGGACCATATTTGACTGGGAATGGTGCAGGATGTGAATTCTGTGAGTGTCCTTAATAGGTTTCTGCAACAAATCTGATGAAGGCTTATTGAAATGGTACTCCTTGCAAAAGAAAAGGTATAAGACATTGTGACAGACAGGTGTACAACAGTGGGTGGATCAGCAAAATAGAAGTGTACAATGAGGCTGAGGAGTTTTTGGTTTTGCTTGCTGGCCAGTGGAGTAGCCTGTCATAGCTGGGTATGGTTTGGATATGGGCGATGGAGTGGCAGCAATCACTTGTTTGCCAGTGATGGACACACCAGGTTACGAATGTCCATTACAGTCCAGTATAGCACACTCAACTACATGTTTGATTTGAAGGGAAGGATTGATAAAGGCCCACCTGCATAGCTGTCCTTCCAGGCACTTATGATTTGCAACTTCAA
Source organism: Protopterus annectens (assembly GCF_019279795.1). Taxonomy (NCBI): domain Eukaryota; kingdom Metazoa; phylum Chordata; order Ceratodontiformes; family Protopteridae; genus Protopterus; species Protopterus annectens. Next base: position 1,838,281,065 of record NC_056737.1, on the reverse strand, counting down.
CAACCTATATAACAAGGTTTATATGTCAACATATGCTATAGCCATCTTTCAATGTGTGGCACTGTGCATGCCACAGGGGTTATAGGGGTATATATGTCTGGACAGACAATGGTATCATGTGTGTTCCTTCTTTCATAAGTTCCATTGGTGGAAGGCCCAGTATAACATTCAACATATTGTTAATATCAACAGAGCACCTGTGGCTAAAGATAATGATGGCAACATGCAAGTGACAAACTCTGATGACACATTATCTTTAATCCTACATGGGGAGGGGTCACTCACATCCACCACTGCAATGGCCCCTGTTGGGGGTCCCTCACATTTGCTATTACAGTGGCCCCTGTAGGTGTAGAGCCTGAGCCTCACATCTAATATTTGAGAGTCCCTCATAAGTTCCACCTGTATTCCCATTGCACACAGCATCCCAAATGTGCACCATCTCTCAGGTGAGCACACCAACCATAGTGGTAGATGGGAGGTGGTTAGGCATTACCATAGCTTCAAGAACATCCATGATTTGGTTACATCTCTTGGTATTAACCAACTGATAGCAGGTCAGTGATCCACATGCAATCATCTGCATCCCACAGCATTGCGGAGGTGGTGAGTATGCTCCATGATCTCTGGGATAACATGCAGCAACTGTGGGAACAGGGAGCACACAACACTGTTAAATTTGGTGGCAAAGGTTGCCTCCATTAGGCATATTGAAACTGCTGTGGAAGGATCTGTTTGTGGGGAGCATGGCCACAGACAATCCCAAGTCAGACGACATAGACTGTTGGAGAGATGGTATCACTGTTGTCTGTAGGTACACAGACTGCCACTCCCAGTTATGGGTGGCATCCATATGATAGAAAATGGCAATTCTCTGGATCAATACCACAGATTCCACATTAGGCTGATTATGCATGTTTCTGTAGTTCTACCCCTTCTCTTTTCCTGTGGTCAGAAAGCTTGACACTCCCAATTGTGTATAATGACCAGCTCAGGGTGAACAATGCTCCTCAAGAGCAACACACAGTATGCCCATCAAGGTCAACACTCACAGTCATTTTGTTCTGCATGGAGCAAATCAAGCCCACTCAAACAAATGCATGGAATTAACAGTCTCAACCAGAACAAAATACAATGGGAAATTCAAAAACAAAATACCCTGGTGGTCAGTCAACATAGACTTTGCAATAACAGAAAAAAAACCTCCTTAAAGTGCCATCTAAAACTCTTCATAATGATAGTATAAAAACAGGAAATTGAAAAATACTGTTGGGTCTAGTAAAGAAACCAATTAACTTAGACTATTTTCTGAAGCTAAGGGTAACTATAACTCCTTCTTTAGTTATGTTAGGAAACTATGGAACAATATCCAACAATTGCCAGAGTAGACTACCCACTCTGACCCAACAGACATTGCCAATATACTAACAAACACATTTAGTGAAAACTTCATCCTGAAAACATCTATCTAAACCCCACATATTTCAGAATCCATTATACCCCCTATTATAACCAAGGAACATGTTCTAATTGTGCTAGCAAAGACCAAACTTACTTCCACTATGGGCCCTGAAAGCAAACCTAGGTGTTTAATAAATAGCAACAAACATCCCTCATTGAACCTATCCTTATATTGTTCAACCTAAGCTCACCCAGAGGACTTGGTCCTGAATTATGATACATCACAGTGGTGAAGCCCCTTTACAGGGTTTGCCCTATCATGCACCCTGGTAATTACAAGCCCATTAGCCTTTCATGCCTGAAATGCAAAGCTGTGGAGTATATCATAACCAGTCTCATCAATTATGATATGAAAAATCTAATTAGGCTATGCCCTTAACAGTTGGGAAATCATGCTGATTAAATCTTGTTAACTTCTTCAGCTGGGTCACACAGGCTGTTGACAGTGGTTGTGTTGGTCACATAGTGTATTTTGACCTATCCAATGCTTTTGACACCATACTCTATGTAGGCTTTGTAAGTAAGCTAAATGCTTTAAATATGGATCCTTATGTGGTAAGGTGGATTGTAAACTGACTAAAAGACAGAACCTGCATACTTTATGTGGCAGGTGCCTCATCTGAAAGTATGAAGGTAATTAAAGAAAAAAAAACTCAGTCTTTTTCTACAAAAAAATATTGTTCTGCTTAGTGCTTTTATCATATTGAACTAGTGAGTGCATTTGCCGTTGCCCATTTTGAGGGAACCATTCATGCCATGGTCTAATTTTGACAATAAGAAAGATTTCAATAAAGCTATTTACTTAAAGTTGTCTGTAGATAATTTGGAAATTCAGAAAATTATTAAATATCATCAGCAAACTGTTACTTTATTGGATGGTTTAATAGATACAGTAGACACTAAGCCCATTTTTACATATAAAGGAAGGAAAGATATGAAAAGTAGATTTTAATATAGTTTTATTGTACATATTTCAAATCGTAACATGCTTGGCATGTCTAAACATGGTTTGTGTAAGCAGTGCAAATTTATACATTGTGGAAAATTGTGTATGTTTGGGAACAAAAACAAAACACACACTTGTAAGGGATATTTTGATTGCAATACAGTTGCACTAGTATATGTAGCTTCTTGTTTTCATCTGAAAGACAGAAAAGGCTTTTAAGTATCACATTTACCAGCATAACTATACCATTAGAAACAAAGATTTGACAAATAGTTTAGCTAATCATACTATTAATTGTTCAGATTTTAACAACTGTATGTTTTTTTATATTAGAAATGGTTCATAAGAGTGACAGACAGGGTTGCTGGAATAGCCATTTCCTATATAGAGAACTTTACTGGCAACTGATACCTGAAGCAAACAAAATAAAGGACTGAATGAAAATTTTATTTTTATTTATTTAACATTTGTTTATGGGGAAAGTCCAATTTGGAACAAAGCCAATTTTCAGCAGATGCCCAGAGAGAAATGCTCCAGACGCATGTTTTTGTAACGTTGGAGGAAACCGGAACACCAGGAGGAAACCCACACGAATGCAGGGGGGACATGCAGGCTTCGCACAGAAGACAATCCAGCCGAGAATCTTGCCAGAGAACCTCTTGCTGTGAGGTGACAGCACTGTCTGTGCACCAGTACACTGTCCAAAATATTTCCATTGCCATTGTTTTAAGAACTAATCATTATCATATTAACCAACACTTTTCTGTTAATTATTTCTTGATCAGGTAATTTTTAATTAAGTGTTTAAGTAGAGATAGTTGGCATTGAATTATTCATTCTGATAGTCTTGATATTTAGTACTAGGCTCATTAAAGTATGAAGGTAATTAGCAGAGTCCCCCAGGGCTCCATACTGGGACTCCTCTTTTTTACCATTTACTTCACTGATCTCCAATTTTTTTTCAGCTGTGACCTGGGCCAAAAAGCCAAAGCCAATTTACAGTATTCTAATATTAAATAATATATCACAATGTTAGAAAGCTGCTGAACATGCTATGAAACAGTTACAAGGCATAATCATACAAAAATTAGTTAAGATTACAAATATGTATGGTTTGGCCTTGTCATAATCATATGTATTTTAAAGAAGTTGAAAGCTGTTGCAAAGACAAATAATTTAATTAAAACACAAAATTTGCCTCAAAAGTGACGCTCTAGAGGAGAATCTCGACATCTATGTTAAGGACTCATAATGCTGTGTTATAACTGGAAATCTTATTGTAATTATTACAGTACAGGGAGATTTATCTGCTCCATGTACTACTGGTTAAACAAAAGTAAGGTTAAAAAAAAAGCGATGTGGTGTGTTGGCTTTGAATGCCAGTAAAGCAGTGGGGATGTGGTTGATGTCCTTATGTTATCTTCCTGTCCAAGGAAAGCAATTTATTTCAAAATCCTGGCTGTGATGTAGCAGACAGCAGGCAGAAAGGGGTGTTGAAGCTAAGCGATTTCATGTCCTACTGCTGCTGTTTACTGGCTGGCACTGTCAGCTTTTAGTATTGACATGATGTTAATGGCACAATTGTTAAGCACCCTTCTAAGCTTTGTTAAGGTTGGGTTAGTAGTGCTGAAGCAGCATGTAATTTAATTGTTATTGGAGTGGAATCATGTACTCCATAAGCTTTATCAATCAGATGAACTGTGAATCTGTAAATATTAAATCTACCACAGAATGGGTTCTTTGAAACTCAGCTACTCTTAAAAATGAGAATGCCAACTATTACAAATGCCTAGAGTTTTTCCCTACATCCTGCATTCATTATGGAGTTAACTGTGGTCTAGGTTAAATAAAAAATTAGTTAAATGTTGTACTGGTGCTGAAACTTTTCCAGACACCTCATTGTTGAATCAAGGTCAACCAGTGTGAAGGGTATACTGAAGTCACAATATGGACTTCTGCTACTTTTTAATACTTGCATCTAGGATCAACACTATTTGCAGGTTCTTTTCAACAGAATCTGTAGATTAATGTTGTTATCTCCCAAAAGAAAACACCATTGCTATATATTAAAGAAAGCCAAATTATATCAGTTAAGCAATGTAATCTGTTGCCATTTGCTGTTTTAAAACAGTAATTAGATCAGTTTCCACCTGGGTTTAAACTTGTGCCCCCCAAAAAAAAAAATTCAGTGCTAAATGACATTATAATTAGATTGTGTTGTACTGCTTCAAGAACCAACAAATATAGTTAAAGAAAGAGATACAGTTTCACACTTAGACCCCAGAACACACAATGCTCTTTAGCGTTAATCAGAGACTCTTCTGACAGAACACAATTAATATTCTATTTGAAAGTTAGAGTAACTTGCAAGTGTAGCAATTACTCATATAATGTGACTTAAAATATCACATATATGATCATCGGTTAATAAATTAGCCACTTTGCAAATATATATTTTCACCAAGTTTTATTTATTTTTTTAAAGCTGTTTGTACTTTGGAACTGTACCTATTAAAGTATTAACGTTAAACTTTGTCTTCTCTGTATGACATGCTTGAATACTGAATATGTCTGAATGCATCATATACCTATTAATGGGGTATAAAGTATACAGCAATATGCATCAAAAGATACCACCTATCAATTTAAATTTCACTATAAATAGACACCTGCCATGCTTTTTGTTAATGATATACCACTGCAAGGTCGTTGTAACATGTGGAACTATAAATTCCAGTATGTTTCCAGTTCTAGCAATAACTTCATTTCACTGTACTGTTATTAAATGTGATCCATATATACCTGTAACCATGCGCGGTGGTGGTGCTGCGGTAGCGTTGGCGCCTCACAGTAAGTCATTGTCGTGTTCGATTCTCAGCTAGAGCGTCTTCTGTGTGGAGACATGCGTGAATGGGCATAACTTCGTTGAAAGTTGTGCGTCAGGGCTGGCAACTCGGCACGTAAAAATCTACTGCCAATCATTAGCGGACCGGAGTTCCGCTGTGGCGACCCCTAACCCGGAAAAGCCAAAAGACACAACAACATATACCTGTAACCATGCAGCAAGTAAACATGTTAAATATTGAGTGATCAGCAGCAATTTCGCTGCAGAGTAACCTGGAAAATAAAGAACACTTTCTTCTCCTACAGTAATCTTTTGTGGTTCACTGCTGGCTAACACTGCTTCTTTGCAGCTACATATGCTGAAACAGAGCAGCCAGTTAAATGAAGGACACTGACTTAAAGGGGCCATGTGTTATAGCTGCATTATGTGTTGACTATAAATGCAACCTATATTAAAGTTGATGCTGACTGTATGTAATGAAAGTAGAAGAGAGTTTCCAGTTCTACATTATATCGGTTTACTTGAAACATCATAATACCTAAAAGTACCTTCAATTTCCTTTGAAATAACTGCTTGAATCTCCACTTGTCTGAAGCAAAACTAATCTAGGTCATGAAAAAAAACAGAAAACAATTGCTGAAGAAACTGTTATCATATTTTTCACATTATTTATTTTATTTATTTACTTGCTTTTGTTGACCAGGAAAGTAAGACTGGGCAAAAAGCTCTTTAGTGGCGGAGGTCCAGGAAGAAAAGCTCCACAAATACAAGTAAACACAGCAATAAGGCAATTAGTAATAGAAACACCTTTCAAGAAAATGACAGCAAACATACCATAGCATTGGTGTTAAAACATTAGGAAACACACAATATCAAAAAGCGAAAAACAAGTCATGGCAACACTGAAACTCAATTCAAGAATTCAAGAAAAACAATAGTAATATTAAAATATTGTAAATTACCCAACATCATAAGGTAAATAACCAGACATGACAGCAGTGAGAGAACTAGGTAAGCATTGTTCAAACTACTGATACCAGAGATTATAGAGATTAGACAGAGCAATTATGTACAGAAATGTAGGGATTTGTATAGTGTGATGTATTGTCACACTAAATGGAAAATAAACAGGAGTTAGTTGCAATTAGAGTTTCTTGGTGTATAATAATTTCATATTTACAGGATACTATTTAGTGAATTGTAGTTGCTTTGGGGCTCATTAAATTGCTTTGTTTTTTAGATGATATTTGCATTTTGTGCATTTTAAAACCAGCACAGTCCTGGTACAACTGGCTATTACCTGGTATAAATCTGGCACTGAGGCTCCCACTGCCAGTGATAATGTAACTGTTAAGTCCTTAGTATGGACTGCAAGCAAGAAAAAAATGTCAGTCTATAAACACCGACTTTGAAGGTTCAGCTGCTGCCACTATTACTTAATGCATAGAGATTTCCTGATTATCAGGAAAGCACAGGGCTAGCTGTTGGTCAGCTGTGTATATACGGACAGGGAGAGGAGAAGCAAAAATATTTATTTATTTATTTAATTTATTTATTTTACATTTGTTTACCGGGATAGTCCGACTGGATACATGTCCATTTTCAGTGGAGGCCCGGGGAGAAAAGCTCCACAAAGACAAACTTACATAGATTACACAGAAGTTAGCAAACGATTATAAAAACAAAGTAATTATATACAATGGGTTAGTAGTGATTCCCTAGTAGGGACTCACAATTGTCATGGACAGAGAATTAAAAGTAAGAGAGATCAGATTGGAAACACAGCTTGGTGATGTAGTTACAAGTTATGATAATTGCAGAATATGCTTTCAGTTTATAACTTAATCAGGGTTGGTACATGGACATAGTCAATTCACGTTGAGATACTGTTTGAGTTTTTTTTTGAAGAGACTTTTGGAGGATTGTAGGGTTACATAGTTTGGCAACGAATTCCAGGTTTTACCAATGAAGTTGGCAAACAGGGATTCACCAGCAGAGTTATTAGCTTTGTGGGTTTGGACCAGTAGTTTATCGGCTGACCGTAGGGATCTTAGATTGCTATATGGCTTAATAATATTTTTAAGTGAGGGGGTATCCTCAGCGTGGTACAAAATTTTGTGCACTATTAAGAGTTGATTGAATTGAATTAAGCTGGGCAGTTCTAGCCACTCTAGTTGTTTAAGGTTCTGGCAGTGGTGGGTTCTATAGGTGGAACCAGTGGCAAATCTGGCAATATGATTGTAGCTATGGGGCAGTTTTCCTAGTTCGGATTTGTTGAGGTTTGAGAGTACAGGCGAGGCATATAAGAGAGTAGAGAGTAGATGTGATCGGGCGATTGCAGTCCTAGCCAGTGGGGTTAAAAATGTCTTGTTTCTATACAGTGATCCAAGCTTCTTATTGATGGTCTGTATGGTTTTGTTGACCTGTAGGTCAAATTTGAGATTATTGTCTATGTGATTATCTGGGGAAATGGTGGTACCATTGTTAGATGTGACAGTGAATGAAAGTGTGGTGGATCTACTAGTGGGAGAGAAGAGTAGATGTTTAGTTTTATTGGGGTTCAGAAGTAGGCGTTTATTGGTGAGCCAGTTCTCGATAGTGTTAAATGTATTTTGGGTTAAGATTTGCAAGTCGGATGGGGAGGTGGCTGAGCAGATGAGAGTGGAATCATCTGCGTATTGGATGCAGGTGGCTTTAGGGATAGCAGTGTGGAGGTTGTTGATAAAAATAGAGAAGAGTAGTGGACCTAGTATGGATCCTTGAGGGACACCAAGTGTGAGAGGTAACTGGATGGAGTGTTTCCCTGCCATAGTACTGCCTGCTGTCTACCAGTCAGGTAGGACTGGAACCACTGGATAGCAGGCTTGTTGAGGGAAATAGATTTTAGTGAAAGAATGAGAAGTTCATGGTTGACCATGCCAAAGGCTTTTGATAGGTCAAGAAAGAGGGCAGAGGTTAGCCTATTGTCATTCCTGTTTTGGTTTATGGCAGTAGTAAAGGAAAGGAGGGCTGAGGTGGTGCTGTGGTATGGCCCGAAACCATGCTGAGAGTTGGATAGTAAGTTATTCTGTGTAAGGTATTGCATTAGTTGCTTGTGTACACATTTCTCCATTATTTTGGCTAGTGGGAAAAGAATGGCAATGGATCTATAGTTGGATATGTCTGAGGAGCTCCCACCTTTATGGAGTGGGATGACATGAGACATTTTCCAGAAGGAGGGGATAGCATTTTCGGATAAGGTTCTGTTGATGAGGATAGATATTGGATATGCAATGGCATCTGCAGCTATTTGCAGGTACTCTGCAGGGAGGAGGTCAGCAGCGAGGGTGGTAGGTTTTAGATTTTTTAGAAGTGTTTTGATAAAACTAGTGGATATTGGTTGGAAGCCAAATTCTTGGTGATTATTAGGTAGATTAGGCATGTGGTTTAAGTTAGAGGGGGTTAGTTGATTTGTTAGGGATTGGATTGTTTCAGTGAAAAAGTTATTAAAGGCACTAGCTATTGTCTCTGGGGAACTATGGGTGTAGTTAGCCAGGGTTGGAGTGGTGGAGTGACCTGGACAAAGTAGTTGATTTAAGCCTGCCTAGAACTTTTGAGGGTTGTTGTGGCGTTTTTTTAGTAGATTTTGGTAGAAGCTTTTTTTATCCGGTAAAATAGATTTTTTTGTATCATTCCTTAGTTGACGATATTTTAGATGGTCAAGTGGGACTTTGGTTGTTCTCCAGGTGGCCCAGGCTCTGTTTCTAGTTTAGATTTTTTCTTTGGTATCTTTTGTGAGCCATGGTGCTGTATTTGATATAGTTTTTATTGTACGTTTAAATTAAAAATTCCAATTATCCAGGTGCATGTCACTGCAAGTTATCTTTAGTAAGCCATAACTGTTTTAAACAGATGTGTATTTATGTATGTAAGAATGTATGCATGTATGTATGTATGCATTTATAATCAGATAGCCCTCTTGGATAAACCATTTTCAGTGGAAAAATATTGATAAATGCATTCAAATAGTTGCATATGCAATCAAGAAGTTAATGCAAAAAAAAAACAAACAAAAAAACAAAAGAAAGAAACCAGATTTAACAGTACATTCAGTGTTGTAAAAACAACATGCTTTATTAACAACAAAGAAAAAATAAGCAACATATCCTCAAGAAAATAATTAAAATCCAATCTGGAGATAAGCACTGTTTGGATAAGATTTTGAGTGATATTTTGTTGATAGAGAAAACAAAATACTGCACAAAGCCTGGGAGAGGACATTTACTGACTGCCAGTAGACAAGTGCAGTAATTCAGAAGGATTAACAATGTCTGCTTAGATGTGCTTTACCTACAGTTGCATTTAATTTGCTTAGGACAGGGTGAGATAAAGGGTCTATATTAGATAATCGAACTTTCAAAAGTTCGGCTGTCATATGGTCGACACCATTTGATCGAACTTTTAAAAGTTTGAATATCTAATAAAAAAAATAAACTACACAAATAACCTACCTGAACATTTTAAGCAGGGGGCAAGCCCTCCTGCACCACCCACATGGAGGGTTGTGGTCCCCCCAAACCACCTACTCTTTAAATTTACCAACTCTAAGATCGCACTACAGTGCACAAAAGGGAAATCTTCCCATTTCGCGGTGTATGGAAATCTCCGTTAAAACGTTTGAACTTTCAAAAATTCGATCATATGGTGCCGACCATATGGCAGTCGAACTTTTGAAAGTTCAATTATCTAATATAGATCCAAGATAAATTTTTTGAAGGTAAACAGCCTGACAGTGTCCTTTACTTTGAGAGTGAGCATAATGCATTTTGCATGCATGGCCTACAGAGCTCTTGAACAGAGTAAACTGAGAAATTCAACATTTCTGGTCTTCCTTATGAAGAGAAAGCCTGCGAAACTCAGATTTCTTGAGAGTCTGTACCATTCTATTAAAAAGTGAAGTGATGGGGAAGTCATAAGGTGTAGGCATTGCTAAGCACAACTTATTTAGAAATTGTCAAGCTTGTACCCAAATTATGACCACTTTAGGGATATAAGAAAGTTTCCGTGACAGTTTCTAGCTGCAGAGCTGAAGAAATATTTTGCAAACTTAGTATATATTTGCTCAAGCATATCACATGGAATGAAAAAATGAGCCTAGAGAATAGCGCTTAGGTTGGAAGCTTAGACCTGTAAGTGAAAATGACGATGTACCTGGTCTTATATAAAAGGTCCCTGATAGCTGATTACACTGTTTAACTGTTGAAGGAAGTTGTTCATCAAGAGGAAAGACCCCATTAAGTGTCACCTCCAAGTATTCAGTTTTAGTAGCTCATACATGCATTCATCAGTATGTATCTGTAAGGCAGGTTAAAGGTATATGCCCCTTTCCCACTGTAGTGCGATCCTGGAGTTAGTATATACATCGGGGTGTGTGGGGGGCATAGCCCCCCACCTAGTTTGGTTGTACATTGTTCAGTTTCTGTTAAAAGGGTAAGTAAGTAGTTTCTAAGTTTTGGAACGGGTTAGTTATTGGTGTTCTAAGTGTGCTTGTCTATGGTTTAAGATTTAGTATGTTGAAATTCATCATTGTAAGCTATAAGTGAAATGGGAGTCAGCCAAATGAATTTTCAGTCAAATTAAATTTAGGTCAATCGGGTGTCAGTCAAATTGGTGTCAGATTTGATTTAGGTTAAATGAAGGAGACCCATTTATATATAACCATATCTATCCATGTATCTATCTACAAATATATATATATATGTTTATATAGATCTATGTCAACTTATCAAAGTTCTAAAACTTCAAAATTCATATGGCTGAGGCCAAAAAGAAATCTATTTTTAATGTCTTTGTGGGCGGCAAACCCCACCCCTGCACTCCCCCCCACACCCCCTGCTAATTAAATATACCAACTCCGAGATCACACTACATTGAGGAAAAGGGTAAATTTCCCTTTCCGTGCTGTACCGCGATCTCCATTCAAAACGTTTGAAGTTTCAAAACTTCGATCATTTGGTCCTGAACATATGATATTCAAAGTTTTGAAACTTTGGTAATCTGCTAGGGATCTATATATATATATATATATATATATATATATATATATATATATATATATATATATATATATATATATACACATATATAAATAAAACTTCACACAAAAACACACGCACATTTATTCTAATGAAATAAGACACATTGTCTGTTAGGGTCTCATTCTTTCTTTGTTCACTGTCAAGAAGCATTGACTGATCTGGCAACATAGACTGTCCCACTGTCTCAGGTAATAATGCTGTGTGTGAATTGCTATCTATTTTGAACTATATCTAACTGCCAGCCATATCCCTTTCTCCTCCCATGTTGTTCTTCTGTGCACCTAAAGCATACCTTCCTGTTTTTTTTTTCCTAATGTACACATGAACACCCTTCAAAGCCTCTCTAAATACCCCAGCTCCTGCATTCCCTTCACAAATTTGGAAATATTTATAAGGTTCAATCCTGGCATCCTGCCATTACCTATGTTGGGTTCCATGGGTTCTCCCTGTGTTTGCATGTTTTTTTTCATGATAGTCTGAATTTCTCTCACCTTTAAAAAAGCATCCTGGTTTACTGGATATACTAAGTTGTACTTACCGTGTCTTCAGGGCTTGGGTTTTGGCAAAAGAAGTAATTAGAAGGTTAATTTCTCATACTTGGTTAATAAATAAAGTAAATAAATAATCTTTCCATTGCATGCTTTTGACCAACCTAATTTGTTCTTGCTTTGTATGGCCCCTAGAACTGAATATAGCTCTTCAGGTGTTGTCTTACACTGTGGAGGACATCAGTGTTTCTGGAATGCAGTCCCTTTGCTATGAACTTCTACTTATTTATTGTCCACTTTATTTATTTTATCTGCATTTGTTTACTGGAGTAGAGCACTGATACGCATGGACCTTTTCAGACTCAGTTTGTGAGTACTTACTTACTTATGTAACTGATTTGCTCGGAATCACAAAGCAAGGAAATGGAGGCCAAGGGAATCAAATGGATCAATCCCTGGAATGTAACAGGAAGGTTGCTAACTGTCTAATGCCTTAACCCTCTGCTGTAGCTGTCAGACCTGCATGTATATGCCAGTTTCCTATTCACTTTCTTCAAAGCCTTTCCATTTTTTGATATTGAAGACTGAATGTTTACAATCCATACACTAATTTATTAATGTTCAGCTGCCTCTTTTTTTTCCTTACAGTACAGTCCACTGCACTCTTCTGAAGCAATTACTGGGACTACCACATAGGTCTTCATCTCCTCAAACTGTAAACTGGTTTTAACTTCTATCCACTCTCCAATCAGTGTGATGTTCAACATAACTATGGTAATCAGGGCTGGTCCCCACTACATAACTAGCTTTTCTCCTGATAGTTCCAGGCTAACAACATATTCTGCTTCCAGACAGCCACCACTTCACCATTCTCTGATCCATCCTGTTCCTTTTAATTTTGCTATCAGCATTCTGTAAAGAAGAATGTCAAAAGTTTTATTCAAGTCCAGCTCCATGCCACACACAGGGTTATTTACTTATTTATATATGAATGTATGCATGTTCTTTCAGAGACACTTTCAAGCATGACTGAGGTCTCAAGAACAGAATGTGCCATGTTTATAAGAATAGTTAAGATATGGCTATTGGAGCAGAAGTTTAAGGCTGTGAGTTGTAGGTCCTGTAGTATAGAATTTTATTCCCTCACCCTTCATTTGCCTACTATGTGACCTTGCGCAAATCATTTACCCACACATTAATCACAGGTCACTACTAAACATGGATTGTGTGTTATTATTATATGGAAGTAAGAAGCCACAAGAAATGAATCAAGTCATGTCCTGTAATAGTGAAAAGTTGTTTAATGTTTAACGAAGCAATAAAAATCCAATAAAACCGCTTTTCGTCCCTTCGAATACTAGGACTTTCCTCAGATAAGATAGAAATGTTAAAATCACATTTAAATATCATTTACTTCCCATCATGTGAGTAGTATAAAACACCCTATTGGCTAAACCATTCAACTTTGTGTAAACCCCACCTCTAACTTAATTTTACTATCATTCGTATAATGGATTTAACTCTGATTTAAGATGGGGTTTACACAAAGTTGAATGGTTTAGAGGTGGGGTTTACACAACGTTGAATTATTTATAGAGGTGGGGTTTATACAAAGGTGAATGGTTTAGCCAATAGGATGTTTTATACTACTCACATGATGGGAAGTAAATGTTATTTAAATGTGATTTTAACATTTCTATCTTATCCGAGGAAGTCTAGGTCCTTTGCTTTTCTTTCCCTGGAGAATTAATAATGTTAGCAGAGGGGTACTAAGTGGACCTGTGGTCCTCTGCTTAACAACATTTGATTAATGCAGAGGAATGTGTTATCACAGCACATGAAGACTCTATCTGGCTTTTGCAGCCCGGTCAGCCACACTGAAACTTAAAAGCTGTGGAATTTTAAGCATTTACTATAAACAGCATGAAGATTTAAATACTGAACTAAGCTGACTGGATTAAATGAGTTTAGCTGGAGATTAACAAACCACATAACTTCCATCATTTGTATTTAATTTCCATAACCCTATACATTTAGTCTGTAGATTCAGAGTTTCACTGCTTTGACATTTAAGGAGAGGAGCATTCAGTGCCTAATATTTGAAATACATTTGGTGGTAAATAGTATGTGGAGTAGTGGCACATCTCTGCAGCTTGTGCAGGAGAAAGCAGTTCTTAGAAATATATTTTTATTACCTCTCCAGTCCAGATTTATTTTCTGTCTTCATCTCATGCAGGCAAGAGTGAATCTGATATAATGTACTTTGCTTGTTATCACATTCATTGTGAAATAGTGTAAGAAAATTACTTAAAAATTCTGTAATAAGTGATTGTAAGAAGTGTTCTGTCCATTAGCTTTATAGGATAGAGCCTGAAGTTACAAGATGGATGGTTAAGGAATGACACAGGAAAAATTATTTTACAGAAAGTTTAAGGTTTATTGATTAATGTCCAGTACTCTGAAGTCTTCACAATTAAATAGATTACATACTTTATAGTAAAAGAGAAACAACAATACAGTCAGACATGTACACTGGCTAACAGTGCTATAATGAGTTTAAAACGTACATAGATGGAATAATAATACACGGAGCCACCTCGATAATTCTGTCAAATGATATAGTAAGTTGAACTGTACTTCCTGGACCTTGGGTTAGGTTACACTTTCCTGAAAGGGTTGCACTTCACAGACACCGTGAAATATGTCTTGTAATTATTCAGCTGAATCTGAGGCAATACTAAATTTCACAGGATGTAAGCCATGTAGGGAAACAAGGATTATCTCTTAAATGTTTCTGGATGCACCCTGGTACCTACTAGCTCTCTGACCTTTGAGGAATGGAGAAAGCACACTGGAGTGTGGAGTACTAGTTCTCTATTCTTTGAAGAATGGGGACAGCATACTGGAACATGGGGTACTACCTCTCTGCCATTTGAAGAATGGAGAAATCACACTGGAGCTTGGGTTACTAATCCCAGACAGGACTCTGTTCATGAAAGGCTTGATGATGCAAGCTAAGAATTTTGAGGATGGACTTTGCTGCAATGCCCAACCAGTGTAGCTCGCACAAAAATGGCGTCATGCATTCAGATGAGCTAAACCACTCAGTGTGCTGGCTGCAGATTTTTGTACCTGCTGCATATGTTCAAAATCAGAAGATAAAACTTCTATATACAGGCCACTACTGTCGTGAAGAAGAGAGAAGACATTTTTCTGTTTAAGTGACTTGCCTAATAACAAATCAAGATTCATCAATTTTTAGACTGAGAAGTGCAAGTTAAAGACTTTTAAGGTAGCAGAAAAAAATTTGGTAGAGCAAGTCCCATTCTACTCCTATGCAGAAAGCTTGGTCCCTACACCCACCTTAAC
This sequence comes from Protopterus annectens, assembly GCF_019279795.1. Taxonomy (NCBI): domain Eukaryota; kingdom Metazoa; phylum Chordata; order Ceratodontiformes; family Protopteridae; genus Protopterus; species Protopterus annectens. The sequence goes on along the minus strand of NC_056737.1, from coordinate 1,838,265,879 downwards.
TTATATAAACCAAATCCAGTCACACTACAGTGGGTAAAATGAAAATCCTACTGCAATTTGCCACTGTCTTAATCCATATGTCAGTATAGTTAAAAAAATACAATCAAACAAAAATCACATCAAAGTCACTTAGCAAAACTACTGTCATCATCATGCCAGCATGTCAGAAGAGACCATATACAAATTATGTTCACATGTCAGTGGATTAAATGTTTAAACTAGAAGATATTCTTGAGGGGGAAACAAATGATGACTTCATAACAGCTGACAACTGGTCTCAAAATATCAACATTTATTAAGAAGAACTCAAAGTTGTCATACCTTTGACATAAATTCTACTGAATAGATCCACAGAAAATTATTGGAGAGAGAAAGAGAGTATGGCTCCTATTATGGCATCACCTTTGTATGAAACAACAATAAAAATAAGTATTAATTTGAACTTCTGCTGATTATTTTTACCATATTTCATGAGAATCCTGTATTAATTGTTAACGTTTCTCTCACTTTAGTAGTTTCAAAGCTGAACTGTTTCCACTCCTGCTGTAGTACTTAATTACATTGTGTCTTCAAGTTTTACAGGACTTTAGTGTCTAGATTGTGTGATTTCCCTGTACTTGAGCTCTAAAAGCAGCATGTTTACATTTAGGGAGTTTTCTGACTGCATATACTCTTGTGGCAGAAGTGTGCTGTAGTAAACCTGTCTGAGTTGGGGGGTGGTGACCGAAAGCTTATTGTGTGTTTTTCTGATTCGTCTGTAGGCCTTGCTGTTGTATAACTTGTTTTCTAATTCTATATAATCCCAGTGTTTGCCTGTATTTGTGTTCAATTTCTCAGAGCTGCTCCTGGTTTGGCTACTTTGCCTTAGAGATACAGAAAATGTGCTGCATCTAAAGACATCTGCTGCTGAAAGAACAAAAATAAGTATAATTTTGCACTTCTGCTGAATATTTTTACTGTATTTCATAATAATCATTTATTAATTGTTACACTTCTTGAAATTTAATAGAGTTTCAAAGCCGAACCATTTCCACTGCTGATGTAGCATTTAATTACATTGTGCCCATTAGTTTTACAGGGCCATAGTATCTAGATTGTGGGCTTTCCCTACACTTCAGCTCTAAAACCAGGATTTTTACATTAAGAAGGTTTTCTGACTGCACTCTTGTGGCAGAAGAGTGCTGTAGGAAACCTACCGGAGTTGTGGGCTGCTGACTGAAAGGTTATTGTGTGCTTTTCTGACTGGTCTGTAGGCCTTGCTGCTGTAAAACTTGTTTTTCTGATTATCTATAAGTCCAGTGTTTGTGTTAGGCTGGTCTCCATGCAGCGGTGGTTAGAAGTGCCCTGCATAGATGCAAATAATTTCAAGTTAATATTTCCTTTAGAATAACTATCTCTGCAACCTTCCCCAGTCCCCCTGTTTCTCTAGGAGCATCTGAGTTGCATGTAGAACAGCATCACCTTTTAGGATAACTGCAGTTCACTCTGAGTACAGCACCCATTCTTTGGCCGTGTGCTTTCATCCCAGTCTAGTTAAATCTCCTCACTTTTCTTTCTGGTTAAACCCATAATAAAAAAAAATTAAACCATGGATAGGCATTTTCCTGCTATCTCTGTGGCCAGCCTGGTGCACATGGGCATCCTGAGGTAACGTAGCAATTGTCTTATGTATACTGGCAATCACTTAATCCTACAACAAACAAACAAACAAACAAACAAGCAAACAAACAAACAAACAAATACAGTATGTGAGTAATGTAGTTACACTATGAAAATTGAGACATGATTCTCACATACTGACAAATCAAATGACAAACAGTTTGTCAGCACCCATGCATCATTTCCCTCACTAAATAAGGTCCTGACACATAAACCTACGTATGTGGAGATACCAAGTAACTTACCAAAACCTCAGAGGCCTCCTGTACGTTGCCATCAGAAGCCACATACAAACAAAACCAAGTCAACACCAACCACTACACATAAAAATACATATCACAGTGTCCCCACAAGCAAGGCCCTAAGGCAAAACACCACACATTCAAACATATTGGTCATAGGAGACTCCATCGTGAGACACACAGACATCCCCCTCACCAGGTTGGATAAAGAGAAGGTTACAGTCAGTTGCCTGTCAGGAGCCAGAAATCACCAGATCATGCAGGCATTCAGGTCACTCATGATAAAACAAAATAAAATAAAGAGCCAACACTCAGAGGCAACCAATATGTTTTATTCCTTCCCTTCCTTCAGGTCACTCAACCACAAGTATCAGTATGACTCATTTATAGTCCATGTGGGTGTTAATGATTTGAGATGTACCTCCCTGGACTATAGGAAGAGAGACATGATGGACTTCTCTGAATACATGTCTCAGGCTGGTATGAGCCTCGTATTACACAGCATTCTACCCTCACCGAGAATAACACCACAATACAAACAGAAAATGATTGACTTCAATAATTAGCTTAGTTACTGGTTTCTTTCCAAGGGGATCCAGTATTTGTAAGCCTGGGATGACATGATCGACAGACCATGCTGCTTTGCCAGAGATGGTCTGCACCTGTCATCACTAGGCTTTTGAATACCGGCCAAGGCATTAGCCACCCCATAGTGCCTATTTTAGGCAGTGTCAAACTAGCAGATCTACCAATGTAACGAATTCTTTTAAAACCAAGATGAAGGTACTACTGCTCAGTTCTAGGAGTCTTAACTAGAACTGCACTCCTAGAAGCTCTCCTATTCCTGGTAAATGAAGACCTTTGTGCACTTACAGAAATGTGGTTCAGGGCTGTGGAAAGCACCCTGGCAGTGCAAAGCTACAATGCCTCTCCCACATTCAGACCACCATCTGAAAAAAAAAATGAAAGCAGGAAGTGTTTCCATTTACATAAACAACAATCGCATCTCTAGAGTGATCAGGCAAGATGACTCACTTGAGCTACTCCATGTCCAGCTGACCACAGGTAAAATCCCTCACCATGTCATCACTAGCTAGAGGTCCCCAAGCATGAACCATGAAAACCACTCTGCATACCTGAAGTTACTAGAATCACTTACCATTCAGCCCAACACGCTACTCAAGGGTGATTTTAACTACCATCTACATAAACTAGGAAAGATATATGACCACTAACAAGCAGGAACAGAGATTCCTGGACTTTGTCAATACAAATTTCTGATACAGCTAGTCTGGACTCCCACTAAGGTCTCAAATATCCTTGACACAGTACTCACAAACACGTGAAAGCACTGCACCCCGCCCAGCGTAATGTTCTCATTGGTAAAATGGGATCATAAATCATTCTCCTTTGAAATAAATGTAATGGTAGAACCCCCCAGCAAACCCTAAGAATTTTTCCAAGGCAAATTACCTTCTATCAAGTGATAGCATAAGTAATTTTAAAGCTCCCCAACCCTGAAAACACAGAGGCCTATGCAAAAGTATCCACAAATGCCATGCACAACCACTTAAACAACTGCATAGAAATGGCAGTACCTGATTGAACTAAACCCAGGTCTAGCTAGAAAAGCAGGTCACCCTGGTGGACCCCTGGCATAAATAGACTACACAACAGAAGGAAGAAGTTCCTGTCTAGAAGCAAGTGGGAGGGTGCACAACAGAGAAAAAAAATCCCTCATTAGTCTCAACGGGCAAATAAGGGAACTAGTCAAGTCTTCAATAGCTAAATACAAGACTAAAATAGCATCCCAAGCAAAGGATAACTACAAAGCATTTTTAGTTATGTCCAAAATCTTAAGGGAAACATTCAACAATGTGCCGAGTTGGCTGTAGATGGCACTACCTATACTCATCCAGAAGACCTAGCAAACCTGTGACCTACAAATGCAGCTCAAATTTCACCCCTTTATCACCTCCAGTCACTCCCCATGAAATACCCCCTACCATTCCTTTGTTTATTATTGCAAAATAACAGGTCATTACTGCTCTCTCAAAAGCTAGAAACATGGAGTCAATGGGTCCTGATGAAATCCCAGGATGCCTATTAAATAGCTTGTAATATGACCTAGCAGACCCACTCAGATGTCTATTTAACCACAGTTTCCAGACAGGCTTCGTCCTAGTAGAGTGAAGACAGCAACAGTCATCCCTTTGCACAAGGAAGGACCATCAACTGACCCAGGAAACTACTGACCCATAAGTCTGACTAGCCACATATGCAAGGCTATGGAAAAGATAATCATGGACCTGATTAATAACAGCATAGGAAATCTTCATACTATATACCCAACCTAGTTCAGCTTTGTCAAGGGCAGGTCCTGCCTGCTCCACCTGATGGACTTTTTTGAGAAAGTCCCCAAGGCTATGGATGAGTGTAAGTCAGTGAATACCACCTACCTTATCCTGGCCAAGGCATTTGACACAATACCTCAGCTGGGTACTATAGATAAACTCCCAAAACTGGGCATAAACCTGTACATCACCTGATGGATAGCTAAATGGCTCATGGATAGGACACATGTTTTTAGAGTGGGGGAATTCACCTCCACCAAGAGGCTAGTCACCAGTGAAGTACCATATGGCTCAGTGCTGCACCCGCTCCAGACTGGGATATGCTTTTCAGATGTGAAGACAAATGTAGGTGGCCTTTGGCTGAGCAGGTTTGCCGATAGTTGCATGTTGGGGCAATCGCTGACTCCTCAATGTTGATATCCTGCAGAAAAAGTCTGATGCAGACTAATGATTGGTGTCAGAGCCATGACCTCAAACTAAATGCAAAGAAGTGCATAATAATATTCTTTGTGAAATCAAATACCCCTGCAAATTTTAACATTGATAGCACCCCCCCAAAAGTGGACCCACTGGTGAGAGATCGGGTCTATATTATGTTGTCAAAAGGGTTGTTCATTGAATGCCCTTTCATCGACAGGTAAACAGTGAAGTACCAAAACCCCCAAACAGCCACTTCAGCAAATTTTTTCCCAGGGGAAAAACTCACTCGGCCAACAACAAACAAACCAAACTGTCAGACCCTACGAAGTAGGGGGCTTCGCCCCCCCCCCCAGCTAACTAAATATACCAACTCCGAGATTGCACTACAGTGGAGGAAAGGGCAATTTCCCAACAACGGCCAAGTGATTTTTTTTCCCCTGGGAAAAATATTCGCTGATGTGGCCATTCAGAGTTTTGGTACTTCGATGTTTGCCTGTCTATGAAAGGGCATTTGATGAACCGCCCTTTCGACAATGTAATATAGATCCGAGAGATCTGGGTACTCATATAGCAAGCTGAATTTTGACTATCATGTGTACACAGTGGTGAGGAAATCCTACTTTGTGGCTCAGCTTATAATTAAGGGCATGTCATCCAGATTTAAGGATGTCATAGTACCACTTTACTTAGCCTTCATCAAACTAATAATCAAGTACAATACACCCTTTGGGATGTACCTTGCCAGGCACCTGCAAAAGTTGGAGCATCCTCAGAGGTTTCTCACCAAAAAAATATGTTATAATCAACATATATGTTGACTGATTAAAATCCCTGTCACTGTATTCCGTTTCCTATTGATTACTGAGGGGTGATCTGTGCCTGACCTACAAGGCAGTCTCTGACCCGGCCCTAATGGAAATGTTACATATTCGTAAAACTAACTGGTTACTCACTCCAAAGATCTAAAACTGATCTCTGACATGAAGAGATCCTATTGGGGAGTCAGATATATGTCCCAGAGATTGCCCCTCCTCTGGAATAGATCTTCTAGTCACATGAAGCAGAGCCCTTCCCTGACCATTTTCAAGCTCCATCTGGACCAATGGATGGGAAATTGAAAATTCATTACTGAGGAGGCACAAATATCACTTATCGACAGAGGCAGTCTGTAAAAATTGTCAAAACCTGCTTGCTGACCTTGTTATCTTCCCCTAGGGATAGAAAATTGTGTAAAATCTTGGTAAAACTGGCTAAGCTTGTAAGGGCTCTTGAGCTGTTAGCCTTGTAATCTCCTATGAACTTCTGTACCTATACAAAGAAAACATCCAATATGAAGAATCAGCTTCAGTATATTAACAGACCCAACAAAACTGAACTGGCATAATGAATAAAGAAAACATTTCAACTGTTAGAGCTTTCATTCACTTTACCCCTGCACAGAGTTTTTCAGATAAAAAATATAATACAGATCTTTCTTATTTAAATATCTTCAAAAAGTCACATGGTAAAATATTACCAACCAACTTCTAAAACAAGTTAATTCAGCAAATTATTCTAATTGTGAAATCATTTTCAGATTAGTACTTCATAATTCTTAATTGTAAATGTTTTTAATACTTATATTCTCATTAAGCCTATGTACAGAATTCATATTAAACATTATCTGCAAAATAAGCTCTTTCATTTCCAGTATACTATATCAATGCCCTAGGTTGTAAAAATAGACTAATTAAAAAAAACACTTTTAAAACTGATTGCATCTTAAAGAATGTTTGTAAAGGTAACTGTTGACATTTCAGCACTTACTACACAAGTATGTTCATAAATCCTCTGCAACAGTTTCCATTTGGTTTTACCCACATAGAAGCTGTTGCAAGAGGTATGAGGAGCTCAAGGAATTATGTATACATATCTGTAAATCCAGTTTGCTTCCTGAAGGTGAAAACAAATTGTTTTCCACTGTGAAAATGAAGAAAAATAGAATAAAAGAGAAACATTAAAAGTCTGAAGATCTCTCCACAATTCATGACAGAATTCCCACATGAGTTGTTTCATATTTAGTTTCTCCAGGTGTGCTGAAAATTTAAGACATCCCCATCCATATTATATAAAGATCATAGGAAGTTACTAAGCTAATGGGCCTAGGGCTGTTACAAGCCTAGGCAAGTTCTACCCTTATTTCCACAGTCAGCATTATCTAAAAACATAAAATAAGTTAATATGTTCTTTTCTTGTGGTGTAGTTTTAATAGCTGAAATTCTTTCCACTGCTTATTTCAGCTGGTAAAGCCACAACGATAGAAAGGTTTCAGTCCTTACGCTGAAATTCATGGTTCCTTAGAGAACTTGAAAGAATGATACCAGTGTCCTTAGTTCTGAGGTATTTAACCTGAATTGGATGAGAAGTACTATTTATAGTAAAGGAAGGTGCATACACTCGGGTCTATATTATAACATCAAAGTCTTACAACTTCGAATGTTATAATATCAAACCCATTCAATCAAAACATCAGAAAACCGAAACAGTCAGAATAGCAAATTTTTTCCCAGGGAAAAAATTTGCTGTTTCGACAAACATACACACACCACAAGCACACCAAAATAAATAATCCACACACATACACTTCACAAAACCCTACACTAAACCAGACATACACCACTAGCTATCCACTTACCTTAACCCAGCCCTAACCCTAAGGTCCCTAACTATCGCACACTGACCTTACCCGCTCCCTAACCCTAACTCACCTACCCCACCCTAACCCTCACGTCCACGCAATCTCACAGTTAACTGACCCGCGCCCTAACCCTAACTTACTTAACCCATGCCCAATCGCACACTCACCTTCATTCGCACACTTACCTTAACCCGGTTCATAACCTTCACTCCACAGTTGAGGAAATAGGGAAGCTGCAGAAACGGCCCACTGAATACTTTCCCTAGGATAGTATTCGGTGTTCTGCAGCTTTGCTATTTCCAGCGTTCACTCTACTGGGTTCGATATTATAACATTCGAAGTTGTTAGACTTCGATATTATAATATAGACCCCATACACTCAAGGTACACTGTTGATAAGTATAATTGGAAAGCTTGGAGCACTAATGGAACCGGTGAGAAAATTGTTTGAATAAACTTTGTCACACCGATTCAAGACCTTCAGGGGTTGTTGGTTTGCTCAGGAATACCTAATGGGCATTTTCTTCCCACTTGCACAAGTTTCATAATCAAGTATTTTATGCTCTGTTTTCTTAATAGTAGCGGTTTGATCTGAGGCTAATTGTGTAAAGGTGGGATATACAACTGTCCCGTTGTTATTAGTCTCTGGTTTTTTTTGGCTGTTGCCCTCTATAATCCAGCTGCAGCTTAATCCTACTTTTCTGACATTCTACTGTACACTCTCTCTGTCTTGTGCTGCTGCTTGATGGCAACACTTAAAAGAGATTTGCAAAGTACAAGCGCATCCAATCTTTCTGACCTGTGATACTATTTTCTTCCCGCTCATTTCTGGCCTTCCCCATTGTCAGCCACTTGATATGCTCTCACCTGATCACCATCTCTGTGCTTGAGCTATGACTCCACTACGCATGCACAACATGACTGACTCCTGTAAGTGCAGGAGGTGTGGCCCACCTTGCTCACCCTCTTCCCCCATTTCTCATCTGCCCCACCCCTCACTGCACTTTTACCTTCTTAGCTATTCCCATTTTATCATTCCTCCTTCCCTCCCTCTTACAGTTACACTCTCGTTACCCTTCATTTCTGTCAAACCATAGTGAATTTATTTGCTGATCCACTATTTTTCCCTTCAGATCTACAGCAGTCTAAACCACCTAATAGTGCACACTCAGTACTATCTAAGAAATGTTTACCAACCTCCATGCAGCCAACCACGCCTCAGTTAAGCATAGAGTTTTTCCATTTGTGACAGTTGATACACAACATCTCCTAGACTGGTGTTCCTACTCAGTCTGCTAGCTCTCTTCAATAATGTATATATTTGGATTGTTGTTTTGTGCTTACTTTGCGGGCACATATCCATAATATGTAAAATGTGACACACGACTCTGTTAATGACAGTGAATTTTATATATAAGTAGTAGCCTGTCTAGGAAACCTTTTACAACAGCATATCTGCTAACACCCCTCATGTCAACATACCGATTTGCTACTGCTCACTTTTGATAGCTTAATTAATTTAATACTTTGTCGTGGTTCAGCTTCTTTATTCCAGCTACCTTCCTACTGGGGACCTGTGTTTCAACATTTTCAGCTTAATTAATTTGATTAGATAATATTCAGCAATTTATATAGTAGTCCATAAATATTTCATAAACCCCAATCTGTTAAATCAGAAATCGGTTACACTTCATTGTACCACACTATAGTACAACAAAATGCATCACAAACTTTAATTAGAATTATTCCACAGCAATTAAACTAAATTCATCAGACTTCAAACACCCTGATAAAAATTCCCTCAGCTCCTACTGTTTCTCATTATACATCTATGTAGACACTATAAAAAGTAACAAAAGTAAAAATATCTTTCTTTTTAATATTATTTTGACGTATGTCGCATACTCATGCTCTCTATTGCTCCCTATATCACACTGCCAAATATAAAGTGCTTCAAGATTGCCAACGTAAGTAGTATATGAAACAATAATACCAGCTTTGAAATCTGGTGCAGTTCCACAAAACCAGATATTCTTAGAACAACCAAGATCTTGGTTAAATCATTCAGAAAATGTATATGGAATTTGATGGGATTTGCAGAGTAGTGCATCACATTTTGTGCATTACAGAAAAGTGCCTGCAAGGTGAGCAATGAGAAGCTGTCCAAATGTGTATATTACCACAGTGATTTATTTCCACCTTGCCAAACTATACTGTTCCGCAAAGCCGGAAACCTGGGCCCAGTATCAGGGATGGAATATTTCTTCTACTTAGGAACATGACTACTTCAGTTATTGCAACATCTGCCAGTATTATAAGCCATGAACCCAGCTGGATGGTTGTTGAATGCTTTACAGGGACTTCTCTGAAATACATCACTGCAATTACTGACAACATTGTGACAGTCTTCAGCAAACTTGCTGCAAATAACTCACTATTAATGGACAACTCAGCCTACACTTGGATCCTAAGAAGGGTTTCTTGCCTTCTCCAAACTTTCTGAAAACAAAATCATTGAACCTTCTTGATCTAATATTCTGTGTGGTCAGTACTTGACTGAATATGCATAATCCTCCCACCAATTTCTCCACTCCCTAAAGTGTATCCACAGTAAATCAGTGATCACTGCATATTATAGAGTGAGCGACATCACTCAGTCAAAAAACCTTAGTTACTATAAATAAAGTGAGATAAAGAGCTTCTTCCTTTGACTGAACTAGCAAATACAGACCGGTGTCCTGTTCTGGTACTCCTGCAGCAGGAAGACTAACGCTGCCTTTCAGCACTTTCTAAACATTCCAGTATTACTTCTGAATAAGTGCTACGAAACTAAAACTAGAAACTTAAAAGGAAACAAAATTCCTTGTGTACCCCTGGAATAGAGGATTTTTTTTTTGGTTATGGTCAAATAGGGGGTTGCTCAGGGTAGTTGACAACTTAGTTGTGGTACTGAAGGAAATCCAAACATAATAAACTCCCCACAGATTATATCTACCATTACCTGCTAATAAAATAGTGTAAATGTTTGATAACTAAGTCAGATCGAACAACCCCAAAAGGAAATAGACTATTATGTAGGTCACCCCCAGACCCTGCTTCTGTTATAATAAACATCTGATTTAAAACACACATTGGCTGCATTTGCTTATCACATTTCAGCCCATTTCTCTGCCATCTAACCTTATGATATTCCCACGCCAAAATCCAGCAACTCCACTGAGTCCATCTTTGGCTTTGCAATTCATTTCCAATTTAAATCAGTTACACTAGCTAACATTAATAAAGGGCTAATAAAAGTTGCTAACTGTGGCAGACCTGGGTCATACAATTTATACCCCAAGTTTATCAAGGCATATTTCCATTTCACTATGGCCCATCATAAACAAATCACAGTCCACTGATATTTCCCCAGAGCTATGGAAAATTGTTGATACAATCCTTATATTTATTTGTTTAACTCACTTAATGCTGATAATGCTCTTATCTGGGACACAGGAACTTCTACTCTAACCATTGCCAGCATGATAAAATCAGTACCTGCACACCTACGTCATGCCTGAAGTTTAAAAGGTCTGAAGGTAAACCTTAGTAAAAATAAATGCAATGATAAATAAATGCAAAAATAAGGCACACATGCCTTAATACATGAAAGACTAGATGGAAACTCAACGGGACCAATAGCAGCCTATTAAAAGCAATAGAGCCTGCAAAATATCCTGGCATCCGGACCTTCTCTGCCCACAAACAAACCCTACTTAATAAATTTAGATATCTTCTCTGCTAATGTTATATGATATTAAAATTCTCGACAACACAAGGCAGGGCAACAATCTGTAAAGGAGTACTTTTGCCTCTACTAGAATACACTCTTCCCAGCATGTTTCTCAGCATCTGCCAGGGATACTCATTACAATCACAGCAAAATCACATCGCTTGCTTCACTGTCCTGCAATTTAAATACTACTTTGCATGTATTCCTCTACCTCTGACTGGCGCCCTGACTTATAGTGTGGCCCAGTTAGAATACTGTAAAGTCTTACATCACCTTTTCATGGTTAACAATTCTGTGATCCTTAAGATCTTCAGATTCCTTTGTTCAAGCTCTTATCATAGCTGTAAACTCACTTACTGGTGCTAGCCAGGCCTTTTCTTACCTTAACCCATCAACTTAGAACTCCATACCCACTGACCTGTGTCTAATCCCTACCATTGCTTCCTTATCCAAACAACTTAAATCCTATCTGCAGCAACAGTTCAAATGTAAATGCTTTGGAGATATTTATTTATTACCCACAAAAACAATTCAAATGTAGGTGCTTTGGAGGCATCTATTTAGTTGTTTGTTTGTTTGTTTATTTACCAAGGTAGTGCACTGATCTCATTGTACCAATTCCAGGTACAGACCAGATGAGTACAATCACATCACCTAACAGAGATACAGTGTGTAAACAATAGTGAGAAAAGTACAAATATTACAAATCCAAAAAAGTACAAACATTGCAATAGAGAGTTTTGAAAAAAGTACAGTTATTCCTAATGCTAAAGTATACACATATTATAATACAGAGTTTTGAAAGAAAATAATTTTCATAGCAAACTTATCACAAACACATTCTGGCACTTACACATATTTGTTATGCTTATATCACATTCTGATTCTGGTGAAATGCACAGTACAATATGTATGTAAATGGGCCTCTATAGTTTTTGTTTGTGCAAACTGTGTACAGCTACATTATGTATCTCTTTCTGAGTCCTGGCTATTAGACACACTAAGGAATTTATCCCTTTTAAAAAATTAGCATACACACAATTAATGATTAATAATGATGCCTACTTTACCCCAATCAAATTAAACAAATTTAACCCAAATAAGTCCCCTTCGTGTTCATGCTGTTCTCATCCCCAAGCAGACCTCCTTCATATTCTATGGTATTGTCATTTTTCTCACAGATTGTGGACATCTTTGAAAGTCAGACTGCAGAAAATGGGATATCAAAAATCCACGTTGACATGGGAATTTGCTATTCTACATATTCCATTGATTCATCTTTCAAAAGTTGATATTCATGTTATCATTTTATTTGCTCATTACTAAAACTTTATATAATACAAAATTGGATTGATCGTTCTAAATTAAAATGGGTTACTTTCCAGAAAATTGCTTTTAAATTTATTGATGCTCAAAGATACTTAGGTGGGAGTCCAAAAAAAAAAGCTATTAGAAAGGTTGTGTTAGAAAAGGTTCTAAACATATTAAATAGTTAATGTTAAATATTTTTTTTTTTTTTTTTTCTCTCAGGTTGCCTAACTTGTATATAGTGTACATATGGTGTATGTTTTATTTCTAAATAATTTATCAAAATCTCAGGAAGGTTGTTATCACTAAATGAATTGTTATATGTTCATTTATGCCTTCTTGTTATGTATAATCTTTTAATTGTCTTGCTATTTATATAATTAATAAAAAATTTTTTGAGAAAAAAAACATTATGTATCTCTTTCTGTTTTATTCCTTGCTTGTACAACTTCAGTGCACATCTCATTTCTGCGTTTCTTCCTGGTTGATAATAGTTCATTACAAGTTGTTCCTTCTTGAACTTGGTGCATTTCCATGTTTCTTTTCATTTTTATTACTACTGTTACCATACTACACTTTGTTTTTTCTTCCTTCTTTTCTTGATTATTGTGCTTTGATTCCATAACCTTCAAGGGTGTTCTCTGAACAATGACAATGGTATATATTTTCAAATTCACAATATCACACAGTATGTTCCAGTAATTTTACATTACTCATTTTTTGGTGTTAGCTAAACTCATAACACTCTACTATGATCTGGAACTTATTATCATTTTAATATTTTCCTTTACCAAAACATCTCTCTGATACAGATTTCAAGTTATGACAGACTTCTTCTTCTTTCTGCTTTTCCCGGTTAGGGGTCGCCACAGTGGCTCATCTGTCCGCTCATGAGTGGCAGTGGAATTTTACGGTGTCAAGTTGCCAGCCCGGCACCCAATCTTTCACACACACACACACACACACACACACACACACACACACACACACACACACACACACACACACTCACACCTAGGGCCAATTTAGGGTGCTGAATCCACCTACTGCATGTCTTTGGGATGTGGGAGGAAACCGGAGCACCTGGAGGAAACCCACACGACCACAGGGAAGACGTGCAGACTCCGCACAGAAGGCACCCCAGCCAAGAATCGAACCAGAGGTGGCAATGCTAACTGCTGCACCACCAAATGATAAACCATAACTTGTTGTTTTCCTTCACTGGATTTAACTAATCTCCCTACACAACTCATTCATCTTCTTTTTATTGTAATTTATTTCTCATTAAGTGTCAAAATTACTTGAACTAAAATAATTTTCTTTTTTTTCTCTCCATAAGTTACAAAACTTGTAATATAGCAATCTGAGAGAGCCTCTAGTTTCATTGAAGGTCATCATAACCCCCTCTTCTAAGCAGTTAAGTGTTCACATATACAGACCCACAAGTATATATATATATATATATATATATATATATATATATATATATATATATATACATATGGGTCTACTTCTATTCGCTGACATCCCATTTCACTGAAACCCATTTCGCTGACAGCCCCATTTCATAGACAAAAGTAATCAGGGCAAAAACCTGGGATTTGCCCCCCACTTGTTGTGCGACTGTGGAGTTGTAATATATAGTTGGGGGTGTGGGGGCACCACTTGAAAGTTTGTCTATGAAATGAGCTGTCAGTGAAATGGGTCAGCTTAATAGAAGTAGACCCATATATATATATATATATATATATATATATATATATATATATATATGTATATACATACACACAGACACACACACACACACACACACACACACACACACACACACACACACACACACACACACACACACACACACACACACACACACACACACACACACACACACTGCATCTGTCTTTGAGGTTTAAATGTCAGAGTTCTAAACAGCCCATTTGAAGACGAAGATATTTTTCATGGTGGTAATTTGTGAAGCAACTCTTTTAGTAAATATGAATTAAATTATATATTCTCTTCTGCCTTTCTTGAAATAAATAGGTATTAAGTACTGTATCTATGCCAATCTATAAGTTATTAACTCCTGATGAAGAACTGTTATTAGTCCGAAAGCTTGAGTAACTGCAAAACCTATGCTGGTCCAACAAACAATATCACATCACCTCTGTGTTCCAATGAATTCAAGTCAAAATAACTCATATTACTATTAAAATAAAAAACAGAACTGAAATTATTATGGCATTTCCAGAACCTCAGTCATAAAGCAACTGGATAATAAAACTGCAGAGATGATAAAAGAAACAGTCAAATGTATGAGCTCTTCAGCCAGTGGTGTTAGTGTAAAGAAGTAAAGCCCTGACTACAGAGGATGGGAGGGGCTACAAGCTGCATCAGTTCCCTTGGAGGAGGGGATGGGATGCATATGCATGACCCTGGTGTGGGCATTCATCTCATGACTTCATCTGTGATGGTGGCATGTGTGTGGGAGCATGCACCCATGTGAGAAGGTATTGTGATCCTCTGTGGTGACACAGATTGCTCATTCTCTCACATGGATGGGTGGGGTTACATAAAACTTCAAATACCTTCATTGCCACAATGCTGGAGTGAGTACAAACAACCTGGTGTCTATCTGCATAATGGCCTGTCCAGATGGCCCCCATTCTAGTGGATTTGGGGATTCTCCATCACTTGGAAATGAATAGGCATGAGTCCATTTGGGGGATACTCGACAGAAGATAAAGGAAGAAAAAGCATCCAGAAAATAAACAAAACTTATGAGTTCTGAAGGCCCCTTCAGTACCACACAGATAACTTTATTTTGACTGTTGAAATGTCATGCATGAAACCACAAGTACAGTACAGAGTTGTAACTGTGGCAGGGTGCCTTTGGCACAGGTTGTTAGTGGGCATGACTGACAAGTACCAGTGGTACAGGAGTGCAGTACCAGCACTGATTTATGAAGCTGCAAGGATATTTTAGATTCACAAATGAATGCTGAGACTGCATTTGCAATCACAGTTGGAGTGCTGACGCAGTCAGTGTGTGAGTGCATGGTTGTGACTGTAGCAAGCTGCTTGTTACAGTTGTAGGAGCTGAGTTAAAGGGAGGGGGTGCCAATTTGGGGACAGAGAGCCAGGTCATTTAGCTACAGTTATTGTGCAACAGAGGGCAAACTGTGTAATTCCAAGATCAGGAAGGTAAGAATTAAAAAAAAAAAGATTTGCTATAAGTTATCAGAAATTACCACAGACCAGACAAGTGGTACGTGGCTAGAGGACAAAGTTGGTATTAGAAGTAAGTCTGAAAAACTATTCACTGCCAGTCAGACATGATGTATGGATGCCAGATGCATTTTATTCAACAGGTATACTGAATCCAGATAGGTTAGACATGATGACTAGACAAACTGCAAAGTATTATAGGTTTATAGGTTCATAGGTAGATACTAGGCTGTCTGCCCTAGGGCATTTATAAGCCTAGCCAGAGTGTATCTGGCTTCTGCCTCCCTATTAGATTAGCCTACTTTGCCTCTGTAAAGTAGGTCACAGAAGGTACCCTTTTAAGATTAGTTTACTGTGCCTCTGCCTAGCAGGGACACAGAAGAGATCCCAGGGGTGAATTTGCGATTTCCCATCCATGTGTCCAGATTTCGCTTGAAGAGGGTCAGCGAGGGGCTATGTCTAACATGAATTGGGATTCTATTCCAGAGTGAGGGGAGCCTCTGGGAAATGAATCTGTCCCTCCAACATGTCCTATTTATTTTTGTGCTGAGGTTTAGGTCCCTGGAGCGTGTAGCTCTAAGGGACTTGGAGTTTTTGAGGTGGAGCATGTCCATTAATTCTGGGTTTGACATGGCTTTGTATGTCAGGCATAGATCGCCTCTGAGTAGGAGGTAAGCAACTGAGTAGAGCTGGAGTTTCTTTAGTCGAGCTGCATAGGACATCTGTTTGTAGCCCATGATCCTCTTGGTGAGGTACTTTTGGGGTCTTTCCAGTTGCTGCAGGTGTCGGGTAAGGTACATCCCAAAAGGGGCATTGTATTCAATTATGGGCCTGATGAGTGACGAGTAGAGGGGCACAATGACCTCTCGATCTAGATGCAAACCCTTTTGTGATAGCTGAGGAGAATGTAAATCTCGCAGACCCCATCATCTTACCCATGATGGCAATCCACTTATTCTATGATGTTGTATGTATAACCACATTAAATGTAACCAGAGTGATGATTGCAGTGAAAGAGAGAAATAGCTGATAAATACCTTACCAAATGTGGGATGAGTAATGAAATCGTGAGGTATACGTATTTCTCAAGAAGATGACTAACCACATTCCTACTCCAGGAGGGATGATTATTGTTTACGATGACATGACATGTAGCTGAGACCATCCAAAAGTGTTAAAATATCTAAATGCTGATGTCATAGCATTTCAAATCAAAGAAGACCCCAAAAAGACTTGCTCACATCACTATTCCTACTCCAGTGAAGCCACAGAGATGCTACCATGAGTTCTTAGAAGGAGCCCCTTCTGAAGCTGAACCTACAGTGTATGGGGAAATTATTTAATTAGACAAAGTTTAAATGTGTTATTAAAATAAATAATTAGAAGTTACTGTCTGTAAACTGATACCACTGAGTATATGTATAACTGTTCCTGAAACCAAACGAACCTTCATTTGCAATATAATATTGAATGCTAAAGAACACTGATTCAAAATATAATAATGCCATTCCTAGTTAGACAACTAGTGCTCAAGAAAAAATCACGTGAAATGCATGATGTTAAGCAATAGCTACCTACTAAAAGTAATGCTGGTGTCTTCCCAACCACCATGGATATACACATCTACATTAGCACAGCACTGAAATGGGTATATACATACCAGCTGGCATGTCTCCACCTATACATATGTAGTCAGGAAAACAGTTCTGATATGTGTCTCCATAATCCATGCATTTATTGAGGCTTATGGAACAGTCAAGGTATGGGCAAATATACACTGGTAGACATAACACTTTCAGTAGTATTTCTATTATAAAATCTATAAATTGTTTAAGAATTGATCTGTAAATTAATACAATGAACATTAACATTAAAAACAAACTATAAAGCAGCTTTTTATAACATAGTCCTATTATTATAAATGCAGCACAAGTAGCAATTTCTTTTTTCGGTAAATCTTTCCTTGTATATATTTTATCTGTTAAAATACCATCATCCCATTCATGGCACTTCTTGTGACCTTATAAACTTGCTTTATAGAGAAAATTAAAATGTTACACTTACAAAATTCTCCCCATTACCAAGATAAACAACAGAATGACACTTCCTTAATTGCACAAGAACTGACAGCTGAGTTGTTACCTACCTCATCCAAGCTCTGTCTCAACTGTATGAATGTATTTTTGAATGTATGTTCAGTTTGGTTAACAAAATGTCCAGCTGGGTGTAGGGTAATTTTCAGTGGAGGCCCAGTGACAAAATGTCCTGCATAATAAGAGTGAGAGAGAGAGAGAGAGAGAGAGAGAGAGAGAGAGACAGAGAGGTAAAGAGATTAATCATTCGAATAGAAAGGATCTCAAAAGGTAATCATTATCTAGCATAGGCAATCTTAATTGAAATTTGCAGAACTGTAGATACTACAGTGAATAAAAGTATTTTTGTGGCCTAGTTAAGAGGACATGTATGAAAAATACATGCATGAAAAATACAAATGCCTTAATAATGACTGCAGACTTATTATATACTTAGATTAGTAAACTGATGCAAAACTTACAATAGTAAATTAGATAAGAAATAGCAAATTGATTATTGATGTTGAAGGAGTGACTATTATAATAATGTTTAATATACCAGTAGATACTCAACATACTAGCAGCATGACAGCTATTACTGATGGCCATTTGAGCTTTTGGTTGTATGTCAATGTATAATTTTCAGCTGTATGTCCACTTTTCTGGCATATACATATTTATTTATATTTTATAAAAATAAATATAACATATATTTTGTATAATATATAAATATCTATATTTTTATAGTGATTATATTTAGTCTTTAGAAATTTCAGGAAGTTTCACTGTGTGATGTCATTGTTTTTCCTATTGGTGCCTTTGTATCAGGTGATAGTAGTGGGATGTTATATATGTTCCAGGTTAGTGGCACTTGTTATTTTACCCACTATGGAAGCTTTACTGAAACTAGTCCGGGTGTGTTTGGACCTGCTTTTTAATAAATGTTGATACTGCTTTTTTTGCCCTTTGCTATTGGATTTTTTTGTTTTGCTGTACTTTCCAGGATCCCCGTAGCCTGTGGTGACTGTTCCAGTGCTGGATTGCTGTTTGGTGTAGTTTCATTGGAGCTGCTGGTATTTGGGCTGTGATGTTTACTGATTGTTTATTGGGGTATTTATTCCATTAAGTATGGCTTTGCATCATCCTCTAATTTTGTTAACTGACGACACCTACGACTTTTGCTGTTTTTTCACTGAAGTCCATAATACTTCTGGTGGTTTTGCTGTTGCAGGGACTGACTCAGGTGACACACATAAGATAATCATGAGACACATAATCAAGATATCAATATTTCTTCTGTTTCTTCTGTTTCCTCACTGCTATGTAAAACAACCAAACCATTAAAATTAGGTGAACGTGAGCTACGTTGGCAATTAAGACTAAATGCTACATAATTCTCAGGGCTAAATGAGTGTACCAGTATTTCTAGTATTTTAAAAATGAAAAGGTTTGGTTGTTTTACATAGAAGTGTGTGATATTTTAAGTGCTTGTATTTTTAAAATGTTAATTGAATTGATCATGTGATTTGTTAGTATTAGTATTTAAAGGGAGTGTTTTATATTCAAAATTGTTCTGATGAAGTCTCGTCTTATACAGATGAAAGCGCTAAACAAATAAACTTTTTTTCTGGCAGCAAGGTTGTCTTCATTCCTGGCGGTTTGTAATACATTTGTTTGGACTTATTGGTTACTATCCCTCCATAATTACATGTCACTACTAGGCCCTCTCTCTATGTGACGACATTCACCCCAACCCTGGACCAATCAACCATTCTGCCCAAAACCTTTCTTCTAATGCCAAAACCTCTGCTTCACTACAATTAACCTATACAGTATCTGTAACAAAACCACAAAATTCCATGCTTGGCTCTCTCACTTCTCCACAGATACTGTAGCACTCACAGAGACCTGGCTAAAACCACATATTGCGAACACTGAAATAATCCCTCCAGGATATAATATACATAGAAATGACCGGCTACATAAAAAAGGTGGAGGTGTCGCATTAATCTACCGTGATACTTTAGCTGTTACACTATATGATAAACCTATACTAACATTCAGAAATATGGAATTATTACTAGTTGGCCTTCACATCCACGGTGGTGCAGCAGTAGCATTGTTGCTTCACAGCAAGAGGTTCTCCCGTTCGATTCTCGGCTGGAGTGCGGGGAGTGTCTTCTGTGTGGAGTCTGCATGTCCTCCCTGCAGTTGGGTGGGCATTCGAAAGACATCCGTAAATGGGTGTGCCTTCGTTGAAGGTTGAACATCGAGCTGGCACCTTGGGGTTCATCAAAATGTACTGCCAATCATTAGCGGACCGGAGTTCCGCTGTGGTGACCCCTAACCTGTGATAGCCGAAAGACAACAACAACAACTAGTTAACCTTCACATCAACAACAGAAAACAATTATGTATTGCTGTACTCTATATTCCCCCAGAACAAAACATATCTACTCTGGAAGATCTATTATCCTGGACCACTCTCAATATATCAAATGAAACCATCATTCTTGGCGACACAAATATAAACTGGCAAACTCTCATCTCTGACTCCCCAGTAAATAGTATTAACTTGCACAGGTTTACTCAACTCATCTCTAACCCCACTTGTAAGGTAAAAAAACAAACATTATAAATCCTAGACTGGACATTCATCTCACATCCTCAAAAATTCACCAAGGCAGGGACCCTACCCAATACCTTTAGTGACCATCTTCCTGCCTATACCCATAGAACTCAACTTCAAATAGATTATACATAAATTGTTTGAAAACTAGGAATCTTATGCATTTCAATGAACAACTATACTTAGAGTCTCTAAAAACCCACAACTGGTCCCCTACCAAATGTCTACCACTGGATGAAGCAGTCAACTACTTCAATAAAGTCTTTTTACATATTCTAGACAATCTTGGCCCCACATGTACCAAAAGAGCAAAGCATAACCATGGCCCTTGGCTAACTAAACAAACCAAACAGTTATTTACCTTCAAGGATAAAGCCTGGAAGGAATGGCATAGAAAAAGAACCCCACAACTTGAACTCCGATATAAGCAGCTCCGTAACAATGCCAAAAAGCAAGTCATCAATGATAAAAAATGCTATTTCTCCACTAAACTCACTACCCAAAAAAATAACCCCAAATTGTTCTGGAACTCTGTTTCCTCACTCCTAAATCCCGGTACTCAACACAACCCCTCCCCATCTCCAGACAAAGACCCTCAAGAAATTGCCCAAGCCTTCAATTCTCATTTTATTGATACTATCCAAAAAACTGTTAATGATTTCTCTCTACAAACTAACAAAAGTATAAAATAAAAATATTTTGGGAAGAAATAGCTAGGCAATTGTTATGGCTAGGCTTGTATAGGCCCTATGGCCGATAGCCTAGTACCAACCTATGAACCTATGAACATAAATGACAATACACTCTCTAACCACTCCCCCCACATCAATGGCAATTCCAACAAAAACCCATCCACTCCTCTATTTACATTACAAGCAGTACCCACCTCTCTAGTTCGTAAACTGCTCTCAAAACTAAAATCATGCTCCCCCTCTTCCGATGGCCTTCCAGCTGAATACCTAAAACTTGCAGCAAATTCTATAGCTCTTCCAATTAGCATTCTCATTAACCAATCAATCTCTGAATCATATGTCCCACAACTATGGAAAAATTAAATTACTCCCCTTCACAAAGGCGGTAACACCAGTGATCTATCTAACTACTGGCCCATCTCCATACTTTCACCTCTATCTAAAATTTTAGAAAAGTGTATTCATTTTCAATTGCTAAAACCTCTCACAGAGAATAACCTACTCGCACCCACCCAGCATTGTTTTCAGCCAGCACACAGCACAACAACAGCTGTACTGTCATTTACCAACACTGTATACAAAGCTTTTGATGCGGGCCTACTAACATAAGTGATCCTACTAGACCTATCAAAAACTTTTGATACAGTGTCCCACTCAAAACTACTTTTACAAATAAGACCATAAACTGCTCCCCACACACGCTATCCTGGTTCCATGACTATCTACACAGCAGAAAACAATCTGTTAGATGGCAAATTAAGCAATCCGATTACCTACTCAATAACACAGGCATTCCCCAAGGGTTTGTTCTTGGGCCCTTGCTTTTTAACATATTTATTAATAATCTCCATAAAGCATCCCTGCAAAGTATACTCATTCAATATGTGGACGATTTGACAATAATTACATCCTCTGACAACATCTCAGATCTCCTAAAGTTAACACAAAATGCATTTACTTCCATCAAATCCTGGCTTAATGAAGCTCAGCTGCTACTTAATCACAAAAAATCTAAACTTTTAGTCTTCACAACCAAACCTCTAACTCTAGACTTTAAAATATTCTCTCAAAACAATACAGAAATTGAAATTGTAAAAACAGCCAAACTACTTGGCATCTCAATTGATGACAAACTATTCTTTGAGAATCATATACTCAACTCATTTGAAAAGACCCATGTTAAGCTTGTCAAGACAAGTCTACCAAGTTGAAACTAGCTAATAGTCTACTTCTACCTCCCTCCTCTATGGATGCCCCATTTTCACTAACCTACACACATCTCTCCTGAACAAACTGCAGTTGTGCTACTATAAAATAGCCATGTTTGTCTCCAACATGCCAACCTGCACACATCATTGCCTGGCCATTAAATCTATAAAGTGGTTTGAGTTCTCTCATTACCTACATTACTCCCAACTTACTCTCACTCACAAACTACTAAATAATCCAAACCTCTGCCCACCCCTTCAAACTATAATACAAACACACACCCCTACTCGGCATCTTAGGTCCTCTAACAAACAACTCTTAACCATAACTAAACCCAACAAAAGACCTGGACAATGTCTCTATTCCCATGCCATTGCCAAACTTTGGGATGCACTCCCTCTCTCTCTTACCCAACTAGACTCTTTAAAAACATTTAAATTTGCACTAAAAGAACACTATCTCAATAACCTTGTCTGTTCTTGTGTAGTCATTTAATTAAACCACCTTAAAGGTTTTGGCCACTATACACTACAAATACTTTTACTAACTTAATATAGTTGCAATTTACACTATCTGTCTTCGTATCCAATCTCTCTTGCTTTCTTTATTTCTGTGGCTGAATAAACAGAATTGATTAAACAGTACTCTTACTTATGAGAATATGCAAACAGAATTACTAAAAATCTAAAACACTGTGTTTCTTTTATTGTATTATATACCTCTATAATATGTATTTGTCTTGTATATCTACTTCAATTTGTATTGTGTAAAAACTTTTGTGACTTTCAAAGTTATGTTATGTAAACATTTCTGCGATTGTATGGATCTTTTCTCCTCGGGCCTCTATTGAAAATGGGTCATTGGCCCGGTGGACTTTCCCAGTCAACAAATGTCAATAAATAAATAAATATAAATGTTTATCAAAGCTTTTGTGGATGTTTTGAGGGATAGATTGCTACATATGAAAAAACAACTAACTGAACAGTGTACTATGTTGGATAATTTTCATCTAACTCCCAATGTCAGACTTTTAAAAGTATACTGACTTTTTCAAGTTAATGGATAATGAGTAGACATTCAGGGACTCTCCAACTGAATTCTCTCATTCAGCGTCTCACTCATGTCTATCTCTAATCTGGGTGCTCCCACTACCATCAATACAGTGATCACACTAACTGCTCTCCCTAAAAGAAGACATTCAGGGATTCTCCAACTGAATTCCCTCATCCAGCGTCTCGCTTATGTCCACCTCTAATCTGGGTGCTCCCATTACATTCAGTACAGAGATCACACTAACTGCTCTCCCTAAAAGAAGACATTCAGGGATTCTCCAACTGAATTCCCTCATCCAGCATCTCGCTTATGTCCATCTTTAATCTGGGTGCTCCCACTACATTCAGTACAGTGACCATGCTAACTGCTCTCCCTAAAAGAAGACATTCAGGGACTCTTCAACTGAATTCCCTCATTCAGTGAGTATGTGTTCTATTTCATTGTAAAAGTGTCCCTCTGTTTTTTTATGGTGCGCACACTAGCAGCCTACAACGGCCTTCTTTTTTGCACTACTGCCTCCCTATTAGCTACCCACTACTGCCTCCCTATTAGCTACCCACCTCCTCATTTCTAAGAAACCTTTTCAATCTGTGTTACATTTCACAGGTATGCCACTTGGTGGCATTACATACCCACTCTTGTCACTATAACTGGTGATATTGTAACTCCCTGTCCCCTGCAGCCCTAGGGACTACAATAGATTTCCTAGTGCTCGCTTTCTTTTTGTAAACCTTGAGTTTGACCTGGTGAAACCCTAGAATTGGATCAAAAGTAAACTTAGTGTTGAGCTTACCTCCGAGCTTACCAATAGCTCTATGTGCTTGCCAGAGACTGTGAACTGATTGTTTTCAGAGTCCTTCCTTCTTCTCCTTCTTGACTCTGCCTGCTCATTTCACCCTATGGGCTCACTCTGTTCCCCTACCCTGACTCCATTTCCTACCTGTCCCCAACACCTCTGCACGTATACCTCCTGTACCACTCCCACTGTAACATTAACCTATTAGGACATGCCCCACCCTCCTCATTACCA
Source organism: Protopterus annectens (assembly GCF_019279795.1). Lineage (NCBI taxonomy): Eukaryota > Metazoa > Chordata > Ceratodontiformes > Protopteridae > Protopterus > Protopterus annectens. The sequence goes on along the minus strand of NC_056737.1, from coordinate 1,838,241,537 downwards.
CTTAACCTCCTTTATCTACTTCAGTTACACCCTCGCTCCTCTTATCATCTCCCCTCCTCCCTTTGTAGTATTTTAACCTTCCCTAAACTACTAACTACTTTCATCCACTTATATTCCCTCCTGTTATCCCACACATCCACCATATACAGTCAGTCTAACATCAATCCTGCAATTCAAACCTTCAAAGACTCTACCCATTATATTTCTTTCTCTATTTCTCTACTGCCTACTCAACCTCACCAGTCTCCCCCAATTTTCTTATCCCCCCTCAGTACACAACCTCTGTATATCTCAAAAAAAATAATCAATCATTGTAACCTATATTTCTCCCCACCTCTATTTCCAATGTTTCTCTTTTCTTTACCAGAAAACTAGTCCCAAATATCTATACTACAGTTCCCTTATCCATCAATCCATGCCTTACACCCTCTATTGCGCTAAACTCCAACTCTAAACAATCAAAAGACATTTCTTCCCTCTTTCTTCAGCTGATCACCATCCTCCTTTCAGGTAATATACACCCAAATACTGGTCCCACAGACAATCACTCCTCTAACCCAAATATGCCACATTCACCCCCTCCTCATAAATCTCTCCTATTTGCAACAATCAGTGCCAAAAGCTTATGTAATAAACTACCTAATTTCCATGCCTAGCTCTTCCACAACAACCCTGCCATTCTTTCTATCTCTGAAACTTGGCTAAAACTGCATATAAAAGACTCTGAAATAACTATAGAATCATAAGAAATGACATAACTCAAAAGAAAGGTGGTGGAGTAGTCCTTCTCTTCTCCTCTTCCCTAACTGTGACACCTTTTACTAAGCCTATACCCCATTTTGCTTCTGCTGAGCTAACATTGGCCCTCCTAAAAGTTAACAACCACAAAAATATATGCATAGCTGCCCTATATTTACCACCCGGCAACAATATCCCTATCCTCAAGGACATCCTCTCTTGGTTCTCTTCTAACATAAGTAACAAAACAATACTCCTAGGTGATGCTAACATAAACTGGTCTTCTATACAATCACCTACTCCCTCTCAGAGTATAAACCTTTATAACTTCACCCAGCTAATCAACTCTCCTGCTAGACCTAATAAGGATAACACCTCAGGCAGCATTCTAGATTGGATATTAGTCTCCCACCCAAACATTATTTCCAATAGTGGTACTCTACCTAACCTCAGTGACCATCTTCCTGCATTCCACAATGTTCACCTTCCTCCTTCCATCTACAGCACAACTATATCTTAACCCGTACCTTGAAAAATTTCAACCCTCATGCTTTCTCTGACTTTAAAACAGCTGAATTGGAACTCTCTAAAAACCCTTCCTCTGGACAAAGCTGTTACTTACTTCAATACAGTTTTCACTAATCTACTCAACACCTTTTCTCCCTCAGAACTAAAAGGATTAAATCTAAAACTGTCCCCTGTCCCCTGGCTAACCAAAGAAACCATAACCCTTATGCACCTCCATGATAAATCATGGAGATACTACCAAAAATGTAAAACACCTAATTCTGAATACAAGCAACTTTGAAATAAGGTTAAAAAACTAATAGCTATCAATCAAAAATCATACTACTCCAAACTTCAAAACAACCATAAATTCAACCCTCAAAAATACTGGAGCAGTATCTCTACCCTCCTCAGTCCTGGCAAGAAAGATAACTCCTGCCCTGATCCTAACTCTCCAGACCAAGTCTTAGCTACTCAATTCAATTCATTCTTCATTGACTCAATAGGCAAGTTTACTTCTTGTTTTTCTAATAATATATCAACTTAACTCTTATCTAACAACCCAGAACACATCCCCTCAATCACCAATACTATCCATCTCCCCCGATTTACTATCAATCCCATTCCCATAAATACCATAAAAAACTCCTACATAAATTAAAACCATGCTCTAATGCCCCAGATAACATGCTATCTAACTTCCTCAAGCTAGCTGCTGATGACTTAGCTCTACCCATCTGTATCCTAATAAATCACTCCATCCAAGAATCCTATGTGCCTCTCCTCTGGAAAAAGGCCTTTATCATTCCTCTCCATAAAGGGGGTAACAACTCAGAAATCTCCAATTTCCGTCCAATAGCTATCCTGTCCCTTACCTCTAAAATTCTTGAAAAATGTATCCATCTACAACTCTTACCTTACCTCTTAGACAATCAACTACTACCGCCCTTCTCTCCTTTCTTGAGATCATTAACTCCGCTCGTGACTCTGGCAATATTGTATCTACCCTCCTCCTTGACTTATCCAAGGCTTTTGATACCATTTACCACAACCTCCTCTTGTCCAAACTCTCTCATCTTACTCTCTCCTCTTCTTCCTTCAACTGGTTCACTAGTTACCTCTTAGATAGACAGCAAGCTGTCAAATGGAAAAACTTTACCTCTTCCTTCCTCCACACTCCAACAGGTGTTCCACAAGGCTCAATACTGGGTCCCTTACTATTTAACATTTTCATAAATGACTTCTATCAAAACATCCCAAATGCTAAAGTCGTCCAATACACTGACGACTCTACCAATATCTGCGCTGCTGAATCTCTCCCCAAACTATTGAATTTAACTCAAGATGCCTTCTCCTGCACCAAATCTTGGATTATGGATAACCACCTAGTTCTCAATGCATCTAAGTCCAAAATTATTGGTGCTTCTTGAAAAGAAATGAATTTTATATATTTATTTTATTTATTTATTTATATATATATTTCAGCTAGTAATCTGTATACTACTTTGCATTTCCTTTTATGGAAGCGAATGTGTTTTTTGGTCAAGCAATTTGGTTACAATGTATCTATCATGCATGCATTAATACTTTTTTTTTTTTTTTTTTTCTGTTTTTTTTTTTCTGTTTTTGTTTTCAGCTGGAGGCTAGCATAGCGAAGCTCATTCATCTAAAAATAGTTAAATCTCTACTAGTGCTCCTTGGTTCGTTGGTACTGTTTTTGTTTTTTAAGTCCAAAATTATGATATTTACTCCATCTAGAAACACCAAAATCAGTGAGAAATGGTTTACATACGTTTGTGCGAAAGACATTCTGTCGGCTGTTATCTGCCGAAAATCAGAATGTCGAACGCACAAACATTTGTGAACCAGATAGTCAACTCCACTTATGCAAATGCACTACTGCATTCACATAAGTATAAGTCGACTATCTGCATGGAGATTATGGTACAATGGGGAGTGGAAATTCATCCACATCCTCACTGTAGTGCGATCTCAGAGTTAGAATATATAAGTAAGGGCGTGTGGGGGTGCAGCCCCCCACATGGGGGTTACAGGGGGGCTTGCCTCCCTGCTTATATGTAGTTTAGATTAGTTTGTTTGACTGTGGGGGGAAGTTTTGTGTATGTTTATGTGTGTACTGTATGTGTAGCGTGAGTAATGGATTTTGAAACATGATTTGTCGTATAGGAGTCTGATTTACATCAGCTCCTATGCGGCTATCACATGGTGGTTTCGACAACAATGGCGAGGCAAATGTGTCAAGCATTTGGTTCGACATTGTCAATTTTTTAGTTTCGGTATTACTATTTATTTATTTGAATGAAAATGTTTTTCCGTTCGAATAAACAATACTAAACCATGAGAAATCCTCCTCCATAGTCAACCAAAACATGACCTCTATAGAAATAGTGCCTCACACTTTATTGATGACCAACTAAAGTTTAACATTCATCTACAGACTAATATAAAGAAAACCCACCAAAAACTTGGAATGCTTTACCGACACAGTCGCTTCCTTACTACCTCAACCAAAAAAACTTCTCTCCACCACATATCTTAGTCCCTTTCTCCTGTATGGAGTCCCTCTCCTTACTAATCTTCAATCCACCCTGAAATCAAATCTATCTTCTTGCTACAATAAAATCTCTAAGTTCACCATCGGATCCAAATCTTCCTCTCACCACTTTGACTCTCTTCACTCCCTAAATTGGCTGGAACTCCCTAACTATTTGTCATACATTCAACTCTCAATTGCCCATAAGCTCATTTTCAAACCCTCTAACTGTCCCTCCCTCTCCTTTTCCCACAAAATCCATCAAACAAACCCACACATACCCCAGGTCAACTTCTACTATCTTTCTCCCTTGCTAGACACTGGAACTCACTACCTCCACACATTACAACTACTCAGTACCACTCTACCTTTAAGATCATGGTCTACATCCACCTCTCTTCTCACTGGGAATGCTCCTGCTGTCACCCCACCTGATGTCTTCTATCCCACCCCCACCCCCATCACCTTTCCTATCTCAAAAATCAACCTAACACCTCTCTCTACTCTTTTCATGCCTGACCCTCTAAAATTGTTTTATTATTTTGATAACCTCTATATCTTACTTAGCATGCAGTATTAGATTGCAATCCATAGATGTTTCTTTTTTCATTACTAGCTCATTTTTATTTAGATATATAATGCATATTTGAATAATCTGCATTTCTATGTCTTGTATGAATAATCTGAATAATCTGCATTTCTATGTCTTGTATTTTATTACTATGTATTTTACTTGCAAATTTGTTTAATTTTTGTTATTGTAAAACTATATTGGAGCTTTTATCCCTGGGCCTCCATTGAAAATGGGCTCAATCTCTGCCCAATGGACTTTCCTGGTCAACAAACTACAAATAAATAAAAATAAAATAATAAGACTGTTAGGTTTAATTTGGATAAACCGGGTCAGAATGCTAAATCTAATAACTAGTGTTCCAGGCTTAAACATAAATGTGGCCATTTTCCCAACTCGATTTTGAAGCCATATGAGACTGCAGCTTCAGAGCAGATCTCTTCTTATACAGAGACAAGTACTGAATCATAGGTGGATTCATGTGAAGAAAGGGCACCTGTGCATAAAAACTGCATCATCTAATGTTGCAGCTGCTGATTTTTTTCAACAAGAAGGACATTATTGTGGGAGAAGGAGGCAGAGGGGTGAAAGGAAACACAAAAGAAAGCCCATAGCAGATAGATGCAGCATTCATGAACTTGAACCATTAGTTTCTCTTAAATGCCAAGCTCAATAAAATTTAGTAGTGAGTTTTTTAATGTTTCTCTATCTGATTCAGACATCTCTTTGTTAAATAAAGGTTTAACGTTTATACCTGTATGTTTTACTACTAGATATCAGTTGGTAGATGATTTGAAGATGTTTTGTCATTCCCTTAACATGTTTGCATTTCTTCATGGTTAGGAAAGGGACTTGGCCAATTGGCCAACACCACAGTTTTGCCCTTTTCCTCACCATAGTGTGATCTCAGAGTTGGTATATATAGTTGGGGGGTGTGTGGGGGGTGATGCCCCTCACTTGGGTGGGTTTGATTTAGTGCAATGTGTGTTTTGGTGGTGTATTGGCCAAATGGCTCCTTACCTTGTAAAAAAATTCTATGTTCACTGAAGTTAGTTTCGCTGGATAGGAGTTGATGACTAAGCCATCAATGAAAAAAGATTTCGATGATCTAATATAGACCCATTTCTGGTTAGTGGCACTTCTGAGGAAGCTTTAACAAAACCAATCTGGGTGCGTTTGGAGCTGCTTTTTGATAAACTTTGATATCAGATTTTTGGTGCATCGCTACTGGATTTTTTTGTTTTGATGTAGATAGATAGATAGATAGATAGATAGATAGATAGATAGATAGATAGATAGATATTGCACTATATATAAATACTGACATACATACACAGATACTCAAAATCTGGCTCAGTGTGTGGGTGATAATGCTTATGTGAGGTGCATACTAAATAGCTATTCTCTGCTGACTAAATGTAAGCCATCTTGACAGAGGCTGGGTAAACTCTGCAGAGGTAACTTCTATAGTGGACCGGTACAGTGAAAGTAAGCAGCATGCATTGCGTGGTGACAAAATTAACAAACTGCAAATTAGTTGTGAATATGCTTAACAAAATGATATAGTAAAAAGAATAAATGCATCTCCTATAGAAGGATTAGAATGCTGGGAGCTATATATAGGTTCATAGGTTCATACTAGGCTATCTGGCCTAGGGCATTTATAAGCCTAGCCAGAGTGTGTTTGGCTTTCACCACCCATTTTAAATTAATTTTGCTATGCCCTTTTTTGAGGTTAGTATACTGTGCCTCTGTCTAACAGTGACACAGAAGTGATACCCGGGGTAAACCTACGATCCCCCATCCACTCATCAAGATTCCTCTTGAAGAGAGTCAATGAGGGACTCTGCCTAACCTGGACTGGGATTTTATTCCAGAGTGAAGGGAGCCTCTGGGTTATGAACCTGTCCCTCCAGCATGTCCTATTTATTTCAGTGCTGAGGTCCAAGTCTCTCGAGCGCGTAGCTCGATGGGATTTGGATTTTCTGAGGTGCAGCATGTCCATTAATTCCGGGTTGGACATGGCTTTATACGTCAGGCACAGATCGCCTCTGAGCAGGCAGTATGCCACTGAGTAGAGCTGGAGTTTCTTTAACCAGGCAGCATATGGCATCTGTTTGAGACCTTTGATCCTCTTGGTGAGGTACTTTTGGGGTCTTTCCAGTTGCTGCAAGTGTACATCCCAAAAAGGGCATTGTACTCAATTATGTGCCTGATGAGGGATGAGTAAAGAGGCACGATGACCTCCACTGATCTAGATGTGAATCCCTTCATGATTAGGTGAACATTATATGCATTGGTTTTATATATATATATATATATATATATATATATATATATATATAGATATGTGTGTGTGTGTGTGTATATATAAAATTATCTAAGGTTCTGTTGACATTTGAGTTTATTTATTTATTTAAAATTGTTGACTGGGAAAAGTCCAACTAGGATAGAGCCTATTTTCAGCAGAGTCACAGGGAGAAACACTGCAGATGCATGTCTTTAGAATGTGGGAGGAAACCAGAGTACCCGGAGGAAACCCACACAAACGCAGGGAGAATATGCAAACTCCACACAGAAGGCACCTAGCCAAGAAATGAACCTATTGCTGTGAGGCGACAACATTAACCGCCGCCCACTGCAATTCATCTAAATCAAAAACAAAAATCAGAATATGTCAAAACATGAATGTCAACACAATACTGCACATTTGCTGAGAAACAACCATGATGCATGCAATACCTAAAGTAAACAATAAATAAATAAAAGCCATAAAAAACATATATATTTCTTTTTGCAGGGGGCAAGCACCACTGCACTCCCTGCTAATTATATATACTAACTACAAGATCACACAAAATTGGGAAAGGGAATATTCCCAAGCCATGAGAATTGTGTAGTCTCGCAAACCTGTTGAGCATCCGTTAAGATGACCAAAAGTAGATGACTTAAACTGATGTCAGCCAAACAGACTGTTGGCTGAAGCATCTACAGCCAAACACACACACACACACACACACACACACACATCTATATATATATATATATATATATATATATATATATATATATATATATATATATATATATATATATATATATATATATATATATATATATATACACACACACACACACACACACACACACACACACACACACATGTGTATATATTGGTCCACTTTGTAAATTCGAAATACTGAAATCTCGAATTTCAGTATTTGGAACTTACAAAGCTGAATACTTGCAATTCCGAAACCGACAGAAGCACGAAATTCAAAATACCGAAGCACGGATATTTTGAATTTCTGCTTCCAGTGGTATGGAATGTGGATGTTTGGGTTTAATTTTGGTAAGTTTGTGTGGGTAAGTATGTTGGTTAGGGGTTTAGTATGTGTAAGTGTGTGTTGTGACTGTTATGTGTGTGTTTGAGGGACTGTAAGATGTGTGTGTGTGTGTGAGTTTCATTTGTGTTACTGTTCGTGCGATCTCAGAGTTAGAATATATAAGTAGGGGTGGTGTGGAGGGCACAGCCCCCCATGTGGGGGTTGCAGGAGGGCTTTCCTCCCTGCTTATATGTAGTTTAGATTAGTTTGTTTGATTGTGGGGGGGGGTTTGTGTATGTTTATGTGTGTACTGTATGTGTAGCATGAGTACGGGATTTTGAATTTCGCAGTTGTGTGTTTTCGAGTTTGTGAGTTGTGGTTGGGTTTTTGGCTTTGTGGTTTAGGAATACTGAAATTTGAGATTTCAGTAATTTGAAATTACAAAGTGGACCCGTATATATATATATATATATATATATATATATATATATATATATATATATATATATATATATATAAAATGGATATGACAATCATTGATTTATTATCAATATGAGTAAGTCTTTTGGTGGTTCAGTTTCCCATATAATATTGGTAAGAATGAGCTAAGTTTGTCAAGTTGCATTGCATTTGTAGATAGTTTGTGCAATAAACTATTACTATAATTAATATTTGATGTTATTTAAGGCACTGATGTGAAAGTTTATTGTAGATTTTTCCTATGTATTTTTAATTTGGCATCACTATAGAGATTGTTGGTTCTGTTGGTATTGATAATGTTATGTGCAGGCTGATATGATTTGAGAATGGGGCTAGGATTCATAGACATCTTGCCTAATATACAAATACACATTGCTTTGCACACTAAACAAGGCTGTCCTGATGCAGTGGACACTAGACCACAATTGATTTAACAGTTGACAGTCATACAGAATATCTTAATGGGAATAAGAGAAGCCTTATCAGCAAAATTTCAGGAAAATGTTCTAAAAAAATAATGAAGATATTTGCAGGATTAAGAGAAAATATGCTATAGGATCATAGGAGGTTACTAGGCTAATGGCCCTGGGGCCCTTACAAGCCTAGCCAAGAGTTTATCCCCAAAAAGAAACATCAGTCAGCACCTGTCACCCATGTCAATGAGGGACACAGGTGGAACCCCTGGGACAAATTTCTGGTTTCCCCTCCACTCATCAAGGTCGCGCTTGAAGAGGGTCAGTGAGGTACTCTATTTGACATGTATGGGAAGTCTATTCCAGAAACGCGGCAGCCTCTGGGAGACAAACCTGTCTTTCCAGCAGGTTTTGTTAATGTCGGGTCTATATCATATGAGTGAATCATACAAATTGCGAACGCTCATAATATTGAACCTCGAAGTGCTTTTTCTGAGATCTCAGTACAGTGAAGAATGGGATATTTGCCCTTTCCTCACTGTAGTGCGATCTCGGAGTTGGAATATATATTTAACAGGGGGTGTGGGGGGCAAAGCCCCCCACAATAGGAAGTTCGAAGTCTGGTATGTTCGATATTATGAGCGTTCGCAATTTGTGCGATTCGCTCATATGATATAGACCCTTTAATGTCACATATTAGCTTCAAGCCTTTTGACCAGTTAGTGCATGAGGAGTTAGACTTATGGATATGGAGCATCTCTAGTAGGGCAGGGTCTGAGATTGCCTTGTAGGCGAGACACAGATCACCCCTAAGCAATCTGTACGATATCTTGTAGAGTGATAGTGATTTGAGCCTGTCTGCATAAGACAGGTGTTGGAGGCCATGGATTCTCTTTGTGAAGTATTTCAGTGGCCTTTCCAGTTGGTGCAGATGTTTGGAGAGGTACATCCCAAATGGGGTGTTATACTCAATTATTGGTCTAATGAGGGAGGAATATAGAGAGGTAATAACCTCTTTTTTTCTGGATGCAAACCCTTTACTTATGAGATGAACCAAGTAAAAGGCTTTTTTGACCACTGCCGCTACATGATGGTCGAATGTGAGGGTGTTATCAACCTGAGTGCCAGGTCTCTCACCACAGGTTGTGTGCTTAAGGGGTTGCTGTTAATGTGGTAATCAGTAGAGGTTGTGTTTTTGCTGAATGGTATGATGATACATTTTGTTGCATTTAGCTTGAGGCTATGACTTTGGCACCAGTCATTTAGTTGCTGTGAAACCCTCTTGCAGTATGTTAACATCATTTGGGGAGTCAATAGTGCCATTATAGCTTCATTATTGGTCCCTAATAGAACTAAGGTGATAAGAAGACATAAAAGAACAGCACTGAGCTTGTTACTGGGTCATTAACATGTCTCTGAATTGAATACTGTACAGTTAGAAGTAACTGTGCTAGCATTTCCCTTACCAATCCACATGTGTACACACATGAACCTGGAAATACACACACACACACACACACACACACACACACACACACACACACACACACACACACACACACACACACACACACACACAGGCATTGAGATAGCTCAAAGCATGCCATTACACACACACAGACATACATGTGACGTCATAGTTCTTAACTGCTCACAAGCCCACTCCTGTCCTAGATATGAATAGATGTACACTGGCAGAAAGGCAGTGTACATGTTTACTGCTTCATTCCTCAAATAGCACTGGAGAGCTTATCTTTGAATCACTTTACAAGCTATTCTATCTCTCATGAAAGCTCTGGGGACATGCACATGACTGTGTTGCATTAGCCATGGCCCCAGAGTGCCACAATGGTATGCTGCATTGTCCTGTGTCACCACTATGGTGCTAGACGTTGAAGCCTTTTTACCATTGCAGTGGTCTTTGTAACATTGCTGTGTAATCCTGCTAGAAACAGGCTTGTGGAATTTTTGTTTTAATATGGGGGGGTCAGCATTATTTGGTAAGTTTGGGTATTCAGTCTAATTCATGAATTTTTGTTAATTGTTTATCTTTGTTTTATATACTAGTCTGATATTATATATCTCAGACAGCAATGATTTAGAATGTGTATTATCTAATAAGCTTATGATAACATAATCCAATAATTGAGGATAAAGATACGTTTTGTGTTCTGATATTAGATTAATCTTTGCACATGTGAATGTTTAATACAGTTGAACTAACAGCTAGTCTTAAGTATCTTAATCAAATTTATCTATTACCAAATATCTAGACAGGACTGAGAGTCCCTTTAAATAATTTAACCAATATAAGGTTCATAAGATTTAAGTTTATCCATTTGCTTAAATCATTTGAATCCTCAGTGAAACCAGTGAATAGGATTTTTGAAAAACTAGAAAACAGACACTTTTTAAAGGAAGATGTTTTGTTGTTGTGTCTTTCGGCTTTTCCCAGTTAGGGGCCACCACAGCGGAACTCCGGTCCGCTAATGATTGGCAGTAGATTTTTACATGGCGAGTTGCCAGCCCTGACACACAACCTCCAACGAAGGTACGCCCATTCATGCATGTCTCCACGCAGAAGACGCTCTAGCTGAGAATCGAACCAGACAGCGTCTTACTGTGAGGTGACAACACTACCACAGCACCACCATCGCAGTTAAAGGAAGAAGTCTATAAATACAAATTTTGATTTGTTTTAAAATTTAATTTATGTAACCTGATCTCACAGAATTAGAACAATTTATGTAATTGTTATGTATCCAGGGCATATTGTTATTTTAAAAAGTACATGAAAAGGAATGCATTTTATTTAAGACATTCTTGCATATATTCTCATGGAAACCTTTCCATTTTAAAGAGTACACCTTACCTACCCACTGACTTATTACTTTAAGTTAATAAATTATCAAATATGTCTCTGTGGGTAGATTTATACATCCTTCTTCCCAAACATTCACATGATGAATAATTTTTTAACTGACCTGTATTTGTGTAGTGATGTCTAACCTGAAGAAGCATATGCAAAAGCAACTCATCTGAGTAGGGAATAAAGTGCTATTGTGTTTGTGTTAACCCTTTTTCCTTATTTGGATATATTAAAAAAATACATGAAAAAGAATGAGTTTTATTTAATAAACTCTTGCATATATTTTCATGGATATCTTTTCACTTTGAAGAGTACAACTAATCTGCCAACTGAGTTATTATTTTCAGTGAATATGTTATCAAATATGCCTATGTGTCTGGGAGATCTATCTGGTAAACATATACCAGATATGATGTGGATATTAATCTGTTTTTTAAGAGGTAGCATATTTTTGCTTAACTTAGCATGCTATGCTTCATAGATCAAATTTTAAATTGTCAGTAGAGGATTTACTTTATGTTAAAAATATAAAAACTAAATAAACTTAAGAGGTACACTTACTAAATATATAAATTATATAAAAGATGGTATGGATTTCCTCAAACAGTTACATAGTGGGTCTACTATAATTAAGGATGTTTTATTTACGTTAAGCTCAATGTTGATTCTATGTTTATGGTAATTAATAGTGATATATGAATTGAATATATGAGGGATTTTCAACATAAAACCACTACTCTATGTAATTCAATAATTAGTTCTCTATATGGTTGCTGCAATTGGTCCTTGAAAATATTTTGTTTTATTCAAAGAGAAGTATTATTGACAGAAACAGGGTGTGGTTATGAGCATCACTGCTGTGAATACATATGCAAATGTTGTGGTGATATGGGAAAACAAATTTGTCTTCCCAAATAAAAATAAGTGTGAAGGGAAGGTCCTTTTTAATGGACAGTTTGGGAATGATAGTTTTATGATATGAAGTGGTGACATACATGAACTAAAAGATTTCATAGACTATCTCACACATACTCTTTGTTTCTTAGGTTTAAAAAAATCATATTTGAGTATATACATAGATTTTTTAGATATTATATTATATTTAAATTAGATAGGTTCATAGCTTCATAGGCAGGTACTAGGCTGTTGGCCCTAGAGCCTATATAAGCCTAACCAAAAAGGTACCCTTGCTTTCGCCACCCAAGACAATTATTTTCCTGTGCCCCTGTCAAGAAGAGCCACAGAAGTGATCCCCGTGGTGAATTTCCTATCTCCCATCCAATCATTAAGACTTTTCTTGAAGAGTGCTAACGAGGAACTTTGATATAGATAGGTAGTTTGTTCCAGAATAAGGGAAGTCTCTGGGACAGGAATCTATTTCTCCAGCATGTTCTGTTTATTGTGGTGACAAGGTTTAGGTCCCCAGAGTGTGTAGCTCAGAGGGATTGGGATTTCTTTAAGTGGAGCATGTCCAACAGCTCTGGGTTTGACATAGCTTTGTATGTTAGGCAGAGATCGCCTCTGAGTAGGCGATATGCGACAAAGTAAAGCTGGAGTTTTTTGAGACGGTCTGTGTAGGGCATCTGTTTGAAGCCGATAATCCTCTTTGTGAGGTATTTCTGCAGCCTTTCCAGTTGTTGTAGATGTCTTGTGAGGTACATACCAAACGGGGTGTTGTACTCTATAATGGGTCTAATGAGTGATGAGTAGAGGGGAACAATGACCTCTTTTTTCCTGGATGAGAAACCTTTTGTGATGAGTTGTGCCATGTAGAAGTATTTCCTGACTACTGTGGCAATATGATTATCAAAGGAGAGACTCCTGTCCACCTGTGTCCCATGGTCTCTTATCACCACTATTTTTTAGAAAGTATAAAGAAGAATACATTCTTTTAAAGAAAGAATATGCAAGCACCACTATTTTTAAAAACATATGTATTAAGTATTAAGTATTAAGAAGAGTACACACTAACACAGAAAGAATATGCATCCCCCTTCATGTTTGAAAATATTTGAAAAAGCCATATGATTGGGTATGCCAGTCTGAATACTGATGATGATATATTAAAGGAACAGTTGGATAATGTTGTTCTAGATTTCACAAATAGCGATTACAAAGTTGATAACCTAGAACAGCATCATAAACAGACTGTTAGGGAATGTGGCCAAACTGATATTCTCTGCCATTGTTAATAATAACATCACTAGGGAGAGTAGTAGTGATTGTACTAACCAAACTCAAGATATTATAAAGAAACAATGGCATATTTTGAATGGACTTGAATGTATGAGGCAAAATGGCAATTCTGAGCAGACACCCTATGTTGGGTATAGGAGATCTAGAAACTTGAGTCAAAGACTAGGTTATAAAGAACAAGTTGACAAATATAATATTAGATCTAGTAATAAAATAGGCACATTTCCATGCTACAACTATTCCTTTTGTAAATATATCTATAGACAGAGTATCTTTGATCATCTAGTTATGAAAAATGTTTACAGGTTAACTACGTATGCACATTGAAATACATGGAATATTGCATATATCACTGTATGTCAGAAATATGCATATTATATTGGGAAAACTGAGAGAAAAATAAAAGAACGTATTTTCAATCATATATCAGATATAAGAAGACATGCAGACAATTCCTTCTGTAAATATATTTTAGAAAAAAGTCAAGAGCACTGATTTAAGTCTGCTGTCTTAAAATTTATACTGGAATATGTCAGGGGTGGTGATCAGGCTTTTGAAATGGAAAATACTGAGTGGAAGTGGGTAAACAGATTGCAAAGTGACAAAACCAAAAAAAAGTACCTCGCAAAACCAGTGTAAAAAACAAACACTAACCAAGAAACACTGGAAAGCACAGAAAAAAGCAGTCAGAAAATAGTTTTTTTAGCACAGTTACAATTCGCTATTCGTCACAACGACTTCATCAGAAATAGTAAATAGTCAGCATATGGTTACCATAGAAAATCAGCTATAAAATAGTATATGGTTAATTAAGAGTTAAATCAATTTTGTATTTATTTTAATGAGAATTTGTCATATTGCTTAATTGTTTTAAGAGCCAATGATTAGTCAACTTGCTTATTTGTTAATTGTTTTTTAATTAGTTTCTTAAGGTATTTAAGTTGGCATTTTAGTATGTTTCAGTGTTTCTGATGAAGTCTTTGTGATAAATAGTGAATAATAAAGGTGTAACTGGACTAAAAAAATTACATTTGTTGATCGCTCTTCTCAGTGTTTTTTGGTTAGATTACATACTGATGTTAAACCATGCTTAAATGAAATTGTCAGTGTGAAGGAAATGAAAAAACTATTATCTGTGTTAGCATGTCTGGCAGGAGATTTGTGTATATTCTTGGATTAACTTGTATTGTATGCCAGCATGTCTAACTGTGAGAATGTAAATAAGTTTTTAAAATATTGAGTATTTCCCTGTTTATACAAAATGTTTAAAAATTCTGTCAGTATTTTGATGCATTTCTAATTGCACATGTTTGTGAGGGAGATTCTAAAGTACAAACTGTCTGTGGAGAATCAGCTGATCAGTAGGCAATGTCATTACAATGTTTCTGGTTGCTAGGTGATTATTTGAACAGATGATTGACAGGAAAATGAACTTTTTCAAACAACTGATTGTTATTTTTAAAATAAGACAGTTGAGACTGTTAACCTGGACTATAAAAGAGACTGCTGAAGTCAGTTGAAGGGCAGTTAGCTAAGAGCTGCAGTCAGTTACATTGCTGTGCAGTGGATAGCCAAGAAAAAGGACTCACCAAAAACTGTATGCCTGCCTTTGCCTTGCTGTTATGCTTTAGATTAGATCAGGGACAGTATTTTCTAGTTAGATTAGGAAAGTTTAGTTACTTAGATAGAGTTTTTCTAAGGTGATGGGCTTCTATCCTACAGTTTAATTTTATATTTATAGTGACTGAATTTTGGTGTTTATTGAAAATTATGATTTACATTCTTGTAATCATTTTACTTATTATTAAATGTTTTTTATTACTTTACATTGTGACTGGCAATCAGTGTGTTCTTTAGAGATTAGAGAGTGTTTATACCTGTTAGATACTCCCCAGGTCACCTTGAATGTCTGGCTGCTTCTGTTAAGATATATCATTTAGCAAACTTCAAGGGAAGAAACTGCTGTGTGCTGAATTCCCTTACTTGGTTACTATATCTATAATTTATTTTGATATTTAAGTTTTAATAATTAATCGCCCTTTGAAGGGCATGTAGACCTGTCTGTCTCTGGTGGCAACATTTATTATTTGTACTGGGGAGGGGAGACAGCTGGAAATCTGTGTCAGGCTTCCCATAAGTTTGAGTGTATGAGATTTAAATTTATTTTGAGTGTGAGTGAAGCAGAGGTCTTAAACTGGAACATATTGCTCTGAAGTGTATGACAAGGGATTGCATTTAGGGTGAACATAGGTATATAGTCCAGTCCCATGATATAGAGTGTGTTCCTGTTGTGGTCTTAAGGGAAATTGTGAAATTTTACTCTAGTGTGCTCTATGCTCTGATGTTTTCTATGATGCTTCCACACTGGAATCAGTGTTGAGAATTGACGCTCCTTAATTTCTGACCCAGGTTTTAAGTGGGGGGCATCACATATTGGTGGCAGTCCAGTGGGATATTAACTGGACGTCACAGACAGTATCAAGCCTGTATTAAAAGTGAGGCATCATAAGGGATAAAGAAATATATGCCAACTTTTTCTAAATGTGTTTTTTAATAATTTCTATAAAGTACTTTTCAAATATTGTCTTTTATATACGTAGTTTTTATGTGTATATACTAAGTCTTTAAACATAGTTTTTTATGTATATATACTAAGTCTTTAAAGGAGGTGCGGTGGTGCAGCGGTAGCATTGTTGCCTCACAGCAAGAGGTTCTCCTGTTCGATTCTCGGCTGGAGTGCGGGGAGTGCCTTCTGTGTTGAGTCTGCATGTCCTCCCCGTGGCTGGGTGGGCATTTGAAAAACATGCGTAAATGGGCATGCCTTCGTTGAAGGTTGAACGTCGAGCTGGCACCACGGCGTTCGTGAAAATCTACTGCCAATCATTAACGGACCGGAGTTCCGCTGTGGCGACCCCTAACTGGGAAAAGCCAAAAGACAACAAAAACTAAGTCTTTAAAGGGTTGCTGTATGTCTTAAAATCTAATGACACTAATGTCATGTGACTACATATGTAATCTGATTAATTCCTTTTGAACTGAGCTGTATTTCTGTAGTGATGTATGACCTGAAGAAATGTATGTGAAAGCTACTTAAGCTCGTCTGATTAGAGAATAAAGTGCTACTGTGTTTGTGTTAGCTTCATTATTTGGATATATTTTAAAAGAACATGAAAGGTAGTGAGTTTTCTTTAAGAAACTCTTGCATATATTTTCATGGATATCTTTCCACTTTGAAGAGTACAATTTTTTATCCAATAAGTTATTATTTTAAGTTAATAAATGATCAAATATGTCTGTGTGTCTGGGAGATCTAGTGCTTTTTCCTCCCCCACCTTCACATGATGACTAATGGCAAGTCTAGGCTTGTTTGGGCACCATTAAAGGATGTGAATACTATAGTCCGACTGACGACCTTTTTCCATTTTATAACTGATGACAAATACGCACGCCAATCCAGGCCAGCCGCAACGTTTGGGGGGATCATGGTATAATTTAGATTTTTTGCTAATTGATTTCTCTTGGTAATAAGGAAGTGGACTAGGCAATAATATTGTGTTATGTACATTGTTACTGCATTATACACATTTGTATTGCTATGGAAGGTATATTACATGTAAGGTGTTACGTTTGACTCATGGAGCTTTTCTTTCTAGGCCTCCACTAAAAAAGGGTTGTATGCTTAGTTGAAGTTTCCTAGTAAATAAATACAATAAATAAACAAACAACTAAATAAATAAATGTTAGTAAAATCATTTTATATTACTGACAGTCTATCTTCAAATGAAATACAAAATGTATTCCATTTTGAGATTAATTAATTAGCATCTTTAATCAGTTTATCATAATTAGTTTGCTTTAGTCCTTTTATCTCTCTAGTTAAATTAATCTACAAATATTTTAATTCATTAATGTTTGAATAAAAGACTATTTTTCAAAGATTAACTTAATTAACAGATATTTATTATATGTGAGTTATTATTAAGGTTTAACCTAGATATATTGTCAAATAGTTTCAGAGTCATATGCCTCTAGTCTTAATAGCAGATCTTCTGAAAGTAGTTGGATTTAAGAGATATAGTTGTCACTAATTCTGATTTTAGAAATATATTTATTCATTCTGAAGCCTTAATTATTTGTATTTGTCTGATATAGTTTGTTAAGGGTTCTGTTTGTAATGCAAACAGCAATGGGGATAAAATATGTACTTGTTTTGTACCTTTGGTAATTTTTTACTGATTATGAAATAAAACATCCAGTCTGTAAGGGATGAAAAAAATCTGTTTGTAAATAGCTGTTGCTAAGCTGTAGGAGGAAGCAAATAAGGAGATGACATGCATTATCCCTGAAACCTTCCTGGCTGGGTAGTTTGGTGAAGGGCACCTTGGTACAACAGCAGACTGTACAAAATACCAGGTACAGCTTATTGTTGAGTATACTTCAGTGTTTTTAGGGTGGCTGTAGGTATCAGAAAATTGGAAAGGAATTGCGGAAGTATGGATCTTGGCTAGTGTATCCAGCTTTCCTTTCATTTCTTTCTCTGTCTAGGATCTAGAGGTAAAATGTAATTTGTAACAGCCTTCTGATGGCCACTAGGTCACATTCCCTGGATGGGTGATGGTACGTGTCTCACAGGGGAGAAATTCATCATCATCAACAACCCCGTTTTTCCCATTTTTCTACATGGCATCTGGGCGTTGTGTTAACTGTCACCATATCTCTCAATTCAATGCTCCTGCCTTCTTCGACCCTCATGCTTGACTGTTGCAGATGTTCTCTCACACAAGGCATCCATCTCTTTGCTGGATGCCCTCATTTCCTCTTACCTTCTTCCTGTCTGTGCCAAATCTTTTTCTCCAGATTGTTACCTGCTTTTCTGCATACATGCCTGAACCACTGTAATCTGTTCTCTTTGATCTTTTCTGCAAATGGAGGTACTTTGACTTCTGCTCTTATGTCATCAATTCTTTATCTGTCCCAAAGTGTGCATCCTATCACCCATCTCAGGCACTTAATTTCCATCACTTCTTGCTTCCTCATCTGCTCTGCCTTTACTGTTCAGTTTCTGTACCCTACAGTAGTACTAGTCACTCCACTGTTCTGTACACCTTACTTTTCAGTTTCTTTGGCATTCTTCTATCATACACTACACCTGACACTCTATGCCAGTTGACTGCAGCCCCTCTGATTCTAGCATTGACCTCTTCATTCAGACTTCCCTTCTCCTCAGGAACCCCTCCCAGATGCATGAAGCTGTTAACCTGTTTAACTGCTCACTGTCTTCCCTTCTATCTCAGTTCTCAGCCCCTTCTGATTTCCCCAATTTGCTGCCGTTACCACTGTCTTGTCTGTACTTAGTTTCTTCCCATGTGCATTCAGTTTTGCATTCCGTTTCCCTATCCTTTGCTGAAGTTCTTGCTGTGAGTCTGCTTGCAATGCCACATTGTCTGCATACAGCAACTTTGTTGATCTGTCCCCTCTGACCTGTTTGCTAATGTAGTCCATCAACGGTATGAACAGCAGTGTGCTCAGAGCTGAACTCTGATGTACACCTACGCCCACTGGGAACCCCTCTGTGAGAATGAACACTGCTCATACTGAGTCCTTGGGTCCTTGTATATAGCCTGCACTAATTCTACCGATGTGTTTTGGGACTTCAAACCACCACAGTACTGCCCAAATCAGCTTTCTTGGGACCTTGTCATATGCTTTCTCCAAGTGCAGGAATGCCCAGTTGGACTCTTTCCTCATCTTTAGCTTGTTCTCAACTATCTGTCTCAATGCAAATATTGGGACAGTTGTGCTGAATCCCAACTACTCATCTCCCATCTTACTTTCTATTACTGTGTATATACATTTATCGATCACCGTCTCCAGAATTTTCATGCAATGTGACAAGAGTTTCATACCTCTATATTGCCCACCGTTGTGGTTGGCCCCTTTGTTCTTGTACACTGGTACAAGTATGCTTATTCTGCTGTCATCTGGGATATGCCTTTCTCACCACAATGCTATGAGTACCCTCGGGAACCATTTCTCCCCTATCTCACACAGAATCTTTATCATATCTGCTGTGACATCATGTGAGCCTGCTGCTTTCTCTGACTTCATTTTCCTTAGTGCTATTCTTATTTCTTCTAGGGTGGGTTCCTCTTCTTCCCTTATTGTAGGATGTGTCTGGGACATTACAGTTTCTGGGGACTATATTAAAAGACCGAAGAGGTGTTTCATCGAACACCTCTTGGTCGACACATAAAGAATGAACGCACTAAAGCGTGAACGCTCAAAACATCGATTTCTTTCCCTGGGAAAGAAATTGCTAGCACAAACACGCACACACACTTTCAAACCTAACAAGATGGGGGCTTTGCCCCCCACCCCCCTAACTAAATATACCAATTCCAAGATCGGACTACAGTGAGGAAAGGGACAAACACACAGGGATGGCCAAGCGGTTTCTCTCCCAGGGAAAGAAATCACTGTTTTGAGCATTCGCGTTTTAGTGCATTCACTCTTTATGTGTCGACCAAGAGGTGTTCGATGAAACACTCTTCGGTCTTTTAGTATAGACCCCAGTTTCTGTGGGGTTTTCTTCATTCAGATGTTGTTGGAAGTACTACTTCCATCTGCCTTTGATGTCCTGTGGGCTGGTGAGCAGGTTGTTGCTGGTATTCTTGATGAAGGGTGTCTGACTATTTTCATTATCTTTCTGCCTTTTCCTTGTAAACTGATATAATTTCTTTGTGCCACTTAGTGAGTCACTTTACAGGAGGTAGTAGAGTACCTTCGATGCCCTAATCTTTGATCTTACAAATCCTTTCTTAGCTTCTTTGTTAGCCAACCAGTACACCTTCCTTTCTTTTGATGACTTCCTGGACTTCTGCATTCTACCTCCAGTTTTCCTTATGTACCTTATTTCTATACCTGGCTCAACCACATATCTGTTCTGTAGTCCTCACATTTGCTGTTTTGAGGCTCTGCCAGTCTTCTTCAACTCATTTATTTCCTCCTCTTCTTGGGGTGCTAGAACCCTGACTAATTCTGTTAAAGGTTGTACTTTCTCTGCATCTTCTAGGTCTTCAGCCTGCTCTCTGTTGATCTTAGAGCTTTCTTTGACCACTGCTTGCAACTGATTGTGGCTGAGTGTTTCACTGAGAATGACTTTGCAATCACTGATTCTACCTCAATGCCTTTTCCTGACTAGGAGGAAGTCTAGTTGAGTTGCATGTTGGACACTCTTGTATGTGATCTTGTGACTGTCTCTTTTTATGAACCATGTGTTGGCTACTATCAAGCCATTTGCCAGACAGAAGTCTAGAATGACCTCTCCTTCTTTATTCCTGTTGCCCCACCCATGTGGACCCAGGAAGTCCTCATATCATGCTCTGTTTGCCCCAACATATGCATTCAGGTCACTTATTATCAACACCAATTCATGTTGTCCTGCTTTATCTACTATGTCCTGCAACTGCTGTCTGAATGCACTCTTTTCCTCACTATCACAACCCTAATGTGAGGCATAGCCTGAAATTATGAATACTGCCCTATCATTACACTGGAGTCTGATTGCCATGAGTCTGTCATTAATTCTGATGACATCCCTCATATCTTATGAAGCCTGTCTCTCACTACAATTCCAGCACATTTCTAGCCTGTCCTCCTCCTGAGTAGTAGACTCAGTATCCTAAGTGCACTGCCCTTCCATATTGTCTTTTAGATAAACCGGATGTCCAGCCTCTTCTGTATCATCATGTCATCCACTTCAAAGCTGTGTCCTGTCAGTGAGCCTACAATGAGTGTACCAATTCTTAGTTCATGTTTGGCAAGTTAATTTGATTGGTTTATGAGCAGCTTTCTCTCAACAGAGCTATCCCAGGTAACCCAGGCTGGGCAACTGGACATGTGCCAGCCAGTAACTTATTGACCCAGGGCTGCTAAGCTTTATGGTGGGCACACACTGGCCAATAGGGGAAGATACACCCCTCCCACCTTTAGCATGGGTCCCTGGCATAGGTTGGCGTAGGCTGGGTCCCCAGACAGCTTACAACCGGTAACTATCCATGCCCATTTTGGCAGCATTAGTTAACATGGCCAAATCATCTAGAGCCATATTTTACACCATCAAGTGGCTAGTCCTGCCATGGCACACAGTCTGTGATCCATTGTTCTCCTATCTTGAGGATATTGTGCATCACAGTAGATGTCCCAAGTGGTTGGGTCTATACAACTCTTCCCCCTATAGGACACCATATAGAGTCTGTGCTGCTGCCCACAGCTCCATTCATTGGTGAGTCTGAGATGGAAACACTTGGCATGTGTTTCAGAAGTGGGGGGAACCCACGGAGACACAGGGAAAACATGCAAACTCCAAACAGGCATTGACCGGAGATCAGGATTGAACCTTGTGCATGGGAGGTGACTATTATACCATCTGGTCTAGGAGAGAAAACTAGAAATATCTTAGTTGTGGGATAGTAACTTTAATGAGATGTGGGACATAAGGATAGAGACTTGACATGATAGGCTGAGACCTGACCTGAGAGATGATATTTGGTACACCAGCAGGGATAAGAGACCATAATGATGAGTTGGAGCTGATCTAAAAAAATATAGGAACTGCAAATAGTATTTTTGATGAGGAGACTGGCAGATTATCAGTCATGTGGTCAGAGCATACTCTTAAAACCTAATCTGTTTCCCCATATCCACATGCTCTGCAATCTCACCTCTTGTCATTATTAAATATGGATGTTACTGCTGTGCATGTTTTACATAGCTTAGAATTTTTTCTGTTAATACTTTGTTTTCTTATTTTGCACATTTACAAGAAGTATTTGAATCATATTTATGATTCAGTATTTGTGTGGTTTCCATTGTATATCTATACCTGTTGTAGTGCTGCTTTGTGCAGATAACAACCATACTCAGCCATACATACTACAACAAAATAAAAAAAAATACTGTTCCAGAAGCCTGTCATATATGTCCCCCTCCACAATGAAATACCCATGTTATCAGCTGTGAATAGTTTGTTTCTCAGACATATAATATGCCATTCTGAAAGTCTGCCATTTACTGGGTTAGAAAACAAAGTCTACCTGGACAGTAATTGCTACTGGTACATAGATATACAGCCATAACAGACGTGCAATGTTGATGTGTTATCACCCTTCTCATTACTGCTTTTGGTAATATTGAAGTGAAGTTTACTAAACTTACCACAGAAAATAAATCGGCTTGTGAGAGCTACTTTTCTCCTGCTGCTAATTCAGTAGCCCCATTCCTTCTCACCCTGAACAAAATTACACATGGCACAACTGCCCATCATCGAAAATCAGGAAGTACAGATGTGAAGATTACTATCCTACAAAATCGCAAAGGAAGGCACAGAGCCTGTAACTTGATTTTAAACATAGCAATACCCAACCTGACAACTCACCACAGATAATTAATACTATGAGTTGCTATGAGCATCATTCTGTAATCCTGCGTTTGATTCCTTCTTTCTTTATTTGTTTAGACTATGACTCTGAGCAACTCACTTAACCAGACAACTCTCCTGAATCACAATGACAAAAGAAACACTTGCATTATGTTAGTTTATCTACTAAACATATACCATATATGCTGTGGATATTAATCTGTTTTTAAAAGGTAAAATATTTTTGCTCAGCTCAGCAAACTACACTTCATAGACCCAATTGTAAATTTCAGTAGAGGATCTATTTTATATTAAAAATATAAAAAACAGACACTATACCAATTAAATGATTTAAAAACAACTTAACAGGCCATTGTCTAATAACATACATTATGACAGGGATTACTGGATAATAGCAGACCTTCTAGAGGCAATTAGACACTCTATCTGCAGCATAAGGCCTTAAAACACCTCTGAGTAGTCTAATATTGTTCAGTATCACCCACTATGGTTGGTACAATTATTTGCATGTAGTCTTCATTTGACAGAAGTACTGGGTTAGCACTCCCTGCATCAGCAGTAGTTTCTATATCTTTGTATGAATACCATACATGTATCATTTGCATGTCATATTCTGCATCTCTCATCCCCCTTGTGCTACAGCAATGTGTACCTCTGGTGTATTGCTATGCATGGCTCTATCTGTGTTGAACAGTTTTTATTAGTACTTATTATGCTAGGTCAAATGCACAACTAATTATACTGCACAAAAATGTTAAATGCTACTAGGCTCAGAAATGTGTCCCTGTGCTATGCTTCATTCACCTTTTTGCAAACTGTGTTTGCATGCTAAGATACATACTTGGGTACACTGAAGAAGGCGTTGCTGCACTGTGCATCCTTAGTGGGTTTATAAAATGCTTATATATTGGCGCAGGCACTGTTGTCTTTATTTTACTCCAGTGTACTACTTCCTATGGTATAAAAGCTTTAATATTAGAACAGGGATTTGGAGAATTCCAGGAACTATTCTTAAATAACGTCTGTATCTGGTGCTTTTCTAAAATATTCAAGGGCTCTTTGAATGTGTTTTGGCATAGTCTGCTGTTTTTCATTGACAGGGTCTCTTTCTTGTCTGTGTTTGAGTACATTGTTCTGTGAACTGATGGTGCCATGGTACTTTTCATGCTGAAGCAAAAACAGACTAAACACAAACACAAATGTATAGATACACTCACTCACACACACACACGTTCATGTTTATTATTTGAATTAATATTGTGTTAACTTTGTTGACAAAAAGACAAAAAAACTCAAAATCTAAAAAGCATTTGCATCAAGGTGGATGGCTGAAAAGCAGTTGGTGTCAAAGACAAAAATAAATTGTCATGATGACTCATATAACAAAAACCAGGCATACAACTGTACGGTTCTTGTTTATATATACAGTTACTGTGTTTAAAGTATTGTAAGTTATGCCTACATTTCTGCTATGTTCACACATTACAAAAATAAAACTGATTCTAAATTTATAGTACAGAAAGTAGCTTAACAAAGCAATAATAACTTTATTGACTGGACACTGTATCTTGGACTATAACAAAAGAGGCAGCATTACGTCTTACTGGCTATTTCTAGAAACATAGCAACCACAAGATCATTTCATCATACAGCTGCTATGTACATCCTTATACATTTGTTCAACAGTTTAATATAGCTAATACATATGGATTAATTCACCTTTTTAGAGGTTATTATAGCAATAACCCACGCCTGGGTGTGGGTAATGCTAGATTTACCCACGGTTGGTGTGGTTGGTCACGAGGTCGAAGCCCGAGTGGCCAAAGGCAACCGTGGGTAAATCCAGCATTACCCACACCCAGAAGTGGGTTATTGCTATTATACGACATCATTTAAGAAAAAAAAATAATTACTTTTCTTAAATAATGGCATTGTATAATGCCTCCTTGCTGCCCTTCTACAGCAGTCTGGTATTCTGCAGCAGTTCTGATGTACTGCGCATGCGTATGCTTACACAGTACATAAGAGCTGTGGGCAGAAGCAACGGAGAAAGCAAGATCTCCATTGCTTTTTACAAACTGTCTCACTATGTTAAAGGAGTTTAATATAGCGAGACAGCTTTTAAAAAAGCAACGGAGAATCTCCATTGCTTTTTTAAAGCTGTCTCGCTATGTTAAACTCCTTTAACATAGCGAGACAGTGTGTAAAAAGCAACAGATATCTTGCGTTCTCCGTTGTTGTAAAAAAAAGAGTTATACTAATGGAAAAAGTCCGGGCGACTGGAACTTTTTCCATTACTATAACTCTGATTTACAACGTGCACGCTGACCAATCAGCATGAACGTTTTGGAATATTAATGGGGGGTCATTGTATAATAGTAAAGTTTTTGACAAGTATGTATGCATGTATGCATTATTTGATGTTATTCTTTTACCTTTAATGGTTACCAAAGAACAATGAAAATGACTAAGACTTTATGTTGTATTTCTGCTAAATATAATTTTCCACATGCCAAGTGAAGGAGTCCCTTCTATTCACATTTACTGACTTGGGTAATTTGCCAAAAAAATCTATTATTATATGGATCCAGTACTTGTAGGTATTTAAAGTTAATTAGTGCAGTACTGATTTCACTAAGCACTGAATTTCATTTTGAGGGAACTTTTGACTGCAAGACTTGCAAGGTAATGCCATAATATATATGTAAAGTGTGAAAACTACTCCACTAACTCGACATATAAATAAATGCAACAGTCAATCAACGCAGCCACACTAATGTATTGTGAAAACACAGTAAAGGCAGTAGAAGGTAATGGCTCATCTTTAAGATTTATCAGGCTACAAAAAAAAAAGAAAAGACTCAAGCCCACTGATAAAGAATCATAACAGGTACTCAGTATACATTATCTACAACTACATGTTTTTGCAAGCATCACAGCTAAATGATGTGTGTGTGTGCGCTGGGAAAAATCTTTTAAAATAACATCAGCCCAAATGTGCTGATGACAAATTACAGAGTACTCGAAGTAGAAAAGGAACACTTAGAATCTATAACTATTTAGGTAGTCTTTGCAGTAATCCAGAAATAAACATAACTTGCTTCTTCTTGTTATTATAATCAGGTTTCCTTCATTGTTGTAAATATTGTATATTTTATGCACTGTGCTATTAGACTGTTCAAAAGGAAAGTAAAATTCATAAGCATAACATTTAACTGATTCAAAAGTAAGCATTTATGTTAAATTGTTTGGATTATTTGTCTGGATTTATGACAAGCAATTAAAAGTGTTATGCTTGGAATGGACAAAATTGGAAAATGAACTCAACAACCCAGATTGTTGACTTTAACAAAATAAATAAATAGTCAAAATTAAACATTTTTTACAGTTACATTTCAGTGAAGGCCTGGGAGCATAACAGATAAAAAAAAATGATATGTGGATCTTCTTCTTTTGGCTGTCCCGTTGGGGGTCACCATAGTGGATCATCTGTTTCCATTTCGTTCTGTCCTCTGCATCTTGCTCTGTCACACCAGCCACCTGCATGTCCTCTCTCACCACATCCATAAACCTTATCTTAGGTCTTCCTCTTTTCCTGTTACCTGGCAGCTTCATCCTTAACATCTTTTTCCCAATATACTCTGCATCCCTCCTCATCACATGTCCAAACCAATGTAATTTTGCCTCTCTGGCTTTGTCTGCAAACCTTCCAACCTGGGCTAACCCTCTAATATACTTATTCCTA
The DNA here is from genome assembly GCF_019279795.1 of Protopterus annectens. Classification (NCBI taxonomy): domain Eukaryota; kingdom Metazoa; phylum Chordata; order Ceratodontiformes; family Protopteridae; genus Protopterus; species Protopterus annectens. The sequence continues at coordinate 1,838,214,699 of NC_056737.1, read as the reverse complement.
ATCCTGTCCACCCTCATCACACGAAGTGCAAATCTTAACATCTTTAACTCTGCCACGTCCAGCTCTGACACCTGCCTTTTTGTCAGTGCCACTGTCTCCAACCCATATAACATAGCTGGTCTCATTACCCTCTTGTAGACCTTCCCTTTCACTCTTAGTGGTATTCGTCTGTCACAAATCAGTCCTGACACTCTTCTCCACCCACTCCATCCTGCCTGTACTCTCTTCTTCACCTCTCTTCCACACTCACCATTACTCTGAACTGTTGATCCCAAGTATTTAAACTTCTCCTCTACTCCCTGCATCCTCACCATTCCTGTATCCTCCCTCTCATTCACACACATATATTCTGCCTTAGTCCTGCTGACCTTCATTCCTCTTCTCTCTAGAGCATATCTCCACCTCTCCAGGGTCTCCTCCACCTGTTCCCTACTCTCACTACAGATCACAATGTCATCTGCAAACATCATAGTCCACGGGGACTCCTGTCTGATCTCGTCTGTTAACTTGTCCATCACCATTGCAAATAAGAAAGGGCTCAGAGTTGATCCTTGATGTAATCCCACCTCCACCTTAAACGCATCCATCACTCCCACTGCAGACCTCACCGCTGTCACACTACACTCGTACATATCCTGTACCACTCTTACATACTTCTCTGACACTCCCAACTTCCTCATACAATACTACAACTCCTCTCTAGGCACCCTGTCATATACTTTGCCTAAGTCCACAGAGACACAATGCAACTCCTTCTGACCTTCTCTGTACTTCTCCATCAACACTCTCAGAGCAAACATCACATCTGTAGTGCTCTTTCCTGGCATGAAACCATACTGCTGATCACTAATCATCACCTCCCTTCTTAACCTAGCTTCCACTACTCTTTCCCATAACTTCATGCTGTGACTGATCAATTTAATCCCTCTGTAGTTACTACAGCTCTGCACATCACCCTTATTCTTAAAAATCGGTACCAAAACACTTTTTATCCATTCCTCAGGCATCCTCTCACTTTCCAAGATTTCATTAAACAATCTAGTTAAAAGCTCCACTGCCATTTCACCTAAACACCTCCAAGCTTCCACAGGTATATCATCTGGACCAACAGCCTTTCCATTCTTCATCATCTCCATAGCTATCCTTACTTCCTCCTTGTTAATCCACTGCACTTCATTATTCACTATCTGCACATCATCCAATCTTCTCTCCCTCTCATTCTCTTCATTCATCAGCCCCTCAAAGTACTCTTTCTATCTGCTCAACACACTCTCCTCATTAGTGAGTATGTTTCCCTCATTATCCTTTATCACCTTTACCTGCTGCACATCTTTACTAGCTCGGTCCCTCTGTCTAGCCAATCTGTACATGTACTTTTCTCCCTCCTTAGTGTCCAACCTTTCATACAACTCTTCATACACCTTATCCTTAGCCTTCGCCACCTCTTTCTTTGCATTGCACCTCATCTCCTTATACTCCTGTCTACTTTCTTCATCTCTCTGACAATCCCACTTCTTTACCAACCTCTTTCTCTGTATACTCTCCTGTACTTCCTCATTCCACCACCAGGTATCCTTGTCCTCCTTCCTCTTTCCAGATGTCACAGCAAGCACCTTTCTAGCCTTCTCCCTTACTAACTCTGCTGTAGTCATCCAGCTATTCGGTAACTCTTCACTGCCACCCAATGCCTGTCTTAACTCTTCCTTGAACTCCACCTCACAATTACCCTTTTTCAATTTCCACCATTTGATCCTTGGTGCTGCCCTCACACTCCTCCTCCTCTTCTTGATCACCAATGTCATCTAGGGTTGCCACCTTTTCAGCGGGCCAAAAGGGGACATGGGGTGTGGCCAATATGACACTGGCCACACCCTCTACCATGATGTCACCACAGGATCGGTGAAGGAGATACTGTTATGGGTATGACGGATGGCTGCTGGAGTGGCTGGTTGGCTGGCTGTGGGAGGGGCTAGCTGGCCGGCTGCTGGAGTGGCTAGCTGACTGGTTGGTTGGCTGCTGGAGTGGCTAGTTGGTTGGTGGGAGTAGCAGCTGGATGGATGAATGACAGGATGGATGGCTGGCTGCATGAATGGATTGATGGATGGCTGGCTGGATGGATGGATGGATGGATGGATGGATGGATGGATGGATGGATGGATGGATGGCTGAATGGATGGATGGCTGGCTGGCTGGAAGAATGGCTGGCTGGCTGCATGAATGCATGGCTGGCAGGATGAATGAATGGCTGGCTGGTTGAATAAATGGATGGCTGGCTGGCTGGAAGAATGGCTGGCTGGCTGCATGAAGGGATGCATGGCTGACTGGCTGGCTGCATGAATGGATGGCTGGCTGGCTGGCTGGTTGGAAGAATGGCTGGCTGGCTGGTTGAATGAATGGATGGCTGGCTGGTTGAATGAATGGATGGATGGATGGCTGGATGAATGGATGGATGGCCGGCTGGCTGGCTGGTTGGAAGAATAGCTGGCTGGCTCAATGAATGGATGGATGGCTGGCTGGCTGGCTGGCTGGCTGGCTGGTTGGAAGAATGGCTGGCTGGCTCGATGAATGGATGGATGACTGACTGGCTGGCTCGTTAGAAAAAAAAATCTTGTTTTTTTTTTTTTTTTTTTTTTTTTTAACGGCTGTAGGAGCGCTTAAAACAAAGTGCTCCTACAGCCGCAAACTTTGCAGGGCTATTCCTGTCCCAATCCTCACCCCTTTAATGAATTGCAGCCAATTACTGCACAAATTACAGCACCCGGACCTAACAGGCAGCAGCTTAGCCTGCAGGTCTGGGTTGGTGATGTAACTGAATTGCCTTGGAAAAGCCGGAAGTAATTGCGGCTTTTCCACGGCAATTCAGTGTGATTGAAAAGGGTGACTTTTCAAGTCCCACTACTTTCCACAGCGGGCAACGGGATGAGGCAGCCCAACCCGTGATTGTCGCGCTGACAAAGGGATGGGTGGCAACCTTAATGTCATCCTACAAACCACCATCCTATGCTGCCTAATTACACTCTCTCCTGCCACCACTTTACAGTCTTCAATCTCCTTCAGACTGGCCTTTCTAAATAAGATATAATCCACCTGTGTGCATCTTCCTCCACTCTTGTATGTCACCCTATGCTCCTTCCTCTTGTTAAAATACATATTCACCACAGCCATGTCCATCCTTTTCAGAAAATCCACTACCATCTGACCTTCAGCAAAAAAAGATTAAGATCTGAAAAGGAGACGTAGTGGTTATTAAAATGATAAAAGAAAGCCATAGATTGTATTGAGTTTTTTTGGAAATGTAGCAGCTGAGACTGAACATGAAGCTGTGCAAACCTAGGTGATGCTGCGGGGAACAGCTGCATTTCCAGTCTTTGAGTTGGTGAGATTTTAGTAAACTTTTGAAACCAAGCCGAGCATGGACTTGTCAGGCTGTAAAGGGAGATTATTCTATAGTTTGGTAATAGAGTTAGAGCAGATGCTCTCTCTGTATGATAGCCAGTTTGCTCTTGGTGTAAAGTAGCTGACCTGAGATTGAGAGAGAGGACAATACCACTTTATGATAGACTTTAGAGACCTGAGCTGAGATTGTGAGAGAGGACAATACCACTTCATGATAGACTTTAGGGAATGTGTAAGGTAACTGACCTGAGATTGTGAGAGAGGACAATACCAATTCATGATAGACTTTAGGGAATGTGTAAATTAGCTGACCTGAGATTGTGAGAGAGGGCAATACCACTTCATGATAGACTTTAGGGAATGTGTAAAGTAGCTGACCTGAGATTGTGAGAAAGGACAATACCACTTCATGATAGACTTTAGGGAATGTGTAATGTAGCTGACCTGAGAGTGTGAGAGAGGACAATACCACTTCATGATAGACTTTAGGGAATGTGTAAAGTAGCTGACCTGAGATTGTGAGAGAGGACAATACAACTTCATGATAGACTTTAGGGAATGTGTAAAGTAGGTGACATGAGATTGTGAGAGAGGACAATACCACTTCATGATAGACTTTAGGGAATGTGTAAAGTAGCTGACCTGAGATTGTGAGAGAGGACAATACCACTTCATGATAGACTTTAGGGAATGTGTAAAGTACCTGACCTGCAATTGTGAGAGAGGACAATACCATTTCATATAGACTTTACGGAATGCTATTTGCTAGGGTAATACTATGAATAATCTTTAACTGTGACTGTTAGCTGAATTCTAGAAAGTGAATATAACTAGGATAGGCACAATAGTGGGATTGTGAAGAATGAGCTTCAGCAGACTTTTGCAGCCCTGCTGTAAGCCTGTTATAGTTTGCTACTGTAGTTAAGACTAGTTAAGGTGCAGAAGACATGGAAGAATGAAGATAAGACATAGGAACTGTAAGCAAGTAAAGATCAGAACAGAGCTGTAAATCTCAGATAATAAATTGTGTGTAGCTGACTGCCTCAAGGAAGTAACTGTCATGACTGAAGATTTGTGTTTTGGGGCACTCAGTGGTACATAGGTAGTTGGAGCACTGAGGCAAAGACCAAAGTCTGGTAACCTTTGCTTCACAATGTAGAAAGAATTTTATAACTTGGATCTGATTTCAGAAATTTTGTGAATGAATAGAGTATTAATCCAAAGAATAAAATCCACAAACCAACCATGACAGTTCCAAGTAAAAAGTTTAATTCAATAAAAGGTTAGCGCTTTCATGCCCTTACAAGAGCATGTCTTCAGACCATCATATAACAGCTTAAAAATGCACTTAATATATATTAAAACACTACTTAACAAGTTATGCCATAGTCATTTAAATAAATCACAAGCTTTCAATATAGGCTTTAAAGGTACACACCCATTCATCCCTTGATGTGTATCTGCCTGCATCCTTACTATCCATTTAGTTTCACTTTGTTCTACATGTTGTTCATGTCTCCTAAATGCTGCCTGTATTCCTTTTTTTCTAACACCCTACATTTAAAATTATGTGCCTCCCTTGCTTCACATACATGTTTTGCAAGGACATTCCTGTAGTCTCTATTCCTAATAGCTAAAAGATGCTCTCTATCCTTTCTCTTAACTGTCTTATTGTCTTTCCTATATAAAAACAAGAACATACTTGACAGTATGCTATGTAGACTATAGTTGCTGTAGAACAATCTGCCTTCACCCTTAGTTTAAACTGCTGACTAGTAATAGGACCGGTTCTTTTCGTTTTGCTCATTAATGGAGTATTGTTGCACTGTTAAAGCATATTGCTTACATTTACAGGGGATGCAGTAGAAGCTCATTATCTTAATAACAATGGTAAAGAGGAGAGACACAAGAACTGAGCCTTAGCATACTGCCAGCGGAGCTTTAATCTGAGTCAACAGTATACCTCATTACACAGGCACAATTCTAGAGCAATCAGCTAGAAAACAAGTTTAGTGGGTATGAATGGAGAGTGCATGCCGTAAAAAGGAGCAGGAACAGCGAACAGGTTATGAATCACTGTATCAAAATATTTTGAAAGAATGATGAAAATGGCACCAGCACAGTGACCTAGACTGAGTCTTCCTTGGAAAAAAGAAAGGTAAAAGAAGTATTACTTCAGTCCGTCCCTGGCTTTGAAACTATGCTTAGAATTAGGATATTGTGCTCACTTCTGTATTGTGAGAACTGATTGTAAAAACCTTTTTTTCCAATATTTATGTTAGTTTGCACAGGATACTACTGGCTGGAAAATGTTACAGGAGCTGGCTTACCTAGCTTTATGAAAGGAGGGGTGACATACAGTTTCTATAGTATTAACACACACGATATGTGGATGGAGTAATTAATTAGAATAAACATGGCATATTCTGTTGTCATCTCCTGCCATTTTGAAATTCTCAGCTTCTAGTGCTCCAGTTGAGGATGATGAAGAGTTGATCTTCATATACAACTGTTAGACATAGTTGGTGGTTAATTGGGAGAGATGGAAGAGACATTCAGTGACTTGGGGATGAGCATTCACATCTGTTAGCAGGCTCAGAGAAGCTATCGAAGAAGTGGTTTCAGTGGAAGAGATACTGACCTGTAATAATATGTCAGAGACAGAGAGATATCTGGCTAGTGGTTTGACTACCATGACCTGCAGGAGTAAGTAGCCAGTGACCCCCTCTAAAGAGCGACCAGGATTGTTCTGATTTGTTAGCTGTTAAGTATGAAGGTAGCATTTTTGCTAGGTGGATTAGACTTCTGACTTTATTATTGAGTTAATTTTATTGCACAGAGTATAAAAATAATTTATTTTGTTGAACAGAGTTTGTAGTGCTTATCTTGGTAGGTCATCAATATTTTTTTATTTAAAGGATAACTCCTAACAAAGTTGCAGTTTTTGTCTTTCACTGCCCAATTGACTGTTGGGCATGGAAAGAACTTATTTTCTGAACCATTAAATAACCAAGGGAAGATGAAGAGAAAGCAGTTCTGACCAATCAGATTGTATAAGAATGACCACAAAGTTAGAGGTGTCACAGAGCGTGGAGACATAGTGGTGGAATTTAATGCTTCTTCATTGCAACCATCAAGCAAAGACTTTGAGATGATCACTGAGAGAGAGAAAAAGTCTGCCATTATTACAGAGGAGGTGAGAGTTGATGATCAAAAGAGACTATCCAGTCTAATGAACTTTGTGTACCTGATTCAGCTAATTCTATGAATTACATGAGCTACATTACAGAAATGTTCTGAAGGATGTTAAAAATGATACGGAGAGTATTTCTGTCTATGTAGACTCTCTGCCTTAAGGACTAATTTTTAGTATGCCTTGAGAACCAAGAGAAGGTGTCCTCACCTATGTAATTACTCAAGTTATAAGAAATGTAGATACAGCCTAAAACTAGATTATGAATCCTGTTGAGTGGAAACAGGATACGAGGAATGAGAAAATTCACAAGGGAGCCAGAACAAAGTGCATTCATTCCTCCAAACTTGGAGGCTATATAAGGATCCAGGTTTTCAAAGTTTTTGCTGATACATTTTGTTGCAATAACATTAAAGACTATCTATATATTCTAAAATTTAGGCAATTAAGCACTATATTTCTGAGACATAAATCTCAAGAAGAAACTATCTGGAAGCATAGAACACATGGAGGCAAGGTTTCAATTAATTGTTCATGTGAAGTAAATGAAAATAAGAATTTTCATTCATGTGGTAGGCAGATATCCCTTTTGTTATCATTTCAGACTGCACTGTAAATAATTGTTTAGAAATACTCTAGAGTGTGCAGAACGTTCTATATACTGACTAGTCTAAGTGCAATACATCAACTATTCAGTAGTCTAGATCCCCAAAAAGTTAAAAACAAAAAAGAAAGTAGCAGTGAAATCAAGCTATCATCAAATCCACTAATGTAAACAACAAAAAAAAATCTGTTTTGCAGAGGGGCAAGCCCCCCTACACCCACCACTGTTTTAAATATACCAACTCTGAGATCACATAACGGTAGATGAAAAGAAAAATAACCCTTAGGCTGTTGTTAGCAATCTCATGGGGAAACCATAGTGAGCTGCTAATCACAACAGAACCTACTATAAAAATAGTAGAAGCTACCCTTGCAAAGTATAAGGCTGCACAGCATTAAATAAAAAGCAAAATCCCTTACCCACTGTTAATACCCTCATCACTACCAGAACATATTATAAAAACAGAAGAAGCTACACTACCAAATGGCCTCATCCTAATCAATTACTGTAAACACAGTGTAGTAGACTCACACACATTCACTTACAATACCACAATGAAACAAGATGCAGATGGTCCTCCTGTAGTCTGCACACATTGATTAAATGTAATGCAGACATACAAATCAACTGTTTGTATCCTGACACACTGAAAGGCTCCCATAATTCATAGTGTGCAGACTGACAAAGATAGCACAGATTATTGGGTTAATACAAAGGTCCAGGGAAATTATTATGCATTAAATTTCATAAAAACTGTTGAGATGAAAAAAAAAGGACTAGGAAGAGAAGGATGGAAAATGCAGTGAAGAAAACCACAGAAATGAATATGTTAAAACTTACATGTTTTATTTTGTGACCTTACATATTGATATATTTATAGTATTGAAATAAAACTGCATGTTTTATTTTGCGACCTTATATATTGATGTGTTTATAGTACTGAAACCTCAAAATTACGATAAAATGCATATGTGACTTTCATGTGCTGCTATATATATATATGAAGATTTTAAAGTCATAGCAATTATTTTTGAATTGACAAAAACTTTATGGCATTTATTATACCTATGAAGGTTATATTCAGGGGAGAGAGATTCTTAGCCTTTTATATGTGGCTCAGGTCACATTTCAGTGATAGCAATTACATCCTGTCTGAAGAGACCCAACAAGCTGGGTAGTAGACTTAATTTTTTACAAATACTTCAGGTGGTTACATGCAAGACCTCAAATTCACCGAAAGACTTCCAGGCAGGGTCTTTTGGATTAGTAAGTACAGACCTCATATGAGATTGCCTGGATTCCACTGAACATCTTCACAGTTTATTTGTATTGTTTTGAGTTTCTAGGTAAGGTATGTCTATTTGCAGAAAATAGAACACCAACTATGAATGAAGCTCCCAGGCAATGGATCCCATTTTTGCACATGGGGTCAAGGTGTCACTTCAACAGTGACAATCATCTAGAGCCAAGGTTTACACTGCCATGTAGCTAGCCCTGTCATGGCAGTTCATTTCCACCACATACTCACATGTACAGTCACACCTATGAACAATTTAGAGTGTCCAAACCACCTACTACATGTCTTTGGAATGTGGGAGGAAAACAAATAACTTGGAGCAAACCCTCGTGAACACAGGGAAGACATTCAGACTTCGCACAGAAGGCACCCCAGCAGAAAATGGAACTGGGGGACCTCTTGCTATGAGGCAACAACACTACCTGCTGTGCCACTGTGCCACCTGAAGCTCCAAGGTAAGACATATAATAAATATGGTGTCACTAAGCACCTGTTGGCTAAAAAAAAAATTAATGTTTGAGCTTACTTAGGTTACCTGTGCTGCAGGAGCCATTTATAAACATTAAAAAGCCTGTCTGCATCTTGTCGACCTGTGTGATGCCAAGTAAGTAATATGTGGTTACATTTTATTCCACAAAAAGAAGTCTTGCATTTTCTTTGTGTAATTCAATAATCTGTTTAGCGAGTTAATAAGGACTATATTTAAATGCTGTCTACTATAAAATCATTGGTTGATATAGATCCTAAGAACAACTGTTGAGAAAAGGAACACATATCTAGCTATGATATCTTTGTATTGTTATGCTCTTCGCTTGGAATTGATAATTACCTGGAACTGAAAGTTTTCTTTTTTCTATTTGAACATAGAACAGTATCGGTCTATAAGCAGCTTATATTATAGTTAGCATACTGAAATAATGACTCATGCTACCTGTATATAAAGCTTTCCAGGACTGGAAGAAGCAATTACCATAACATACTGTCTTGGTCTGTTGTTGTAGTAAACATAGAGCTATCACTGGATTTATATTGTAAAGTTATCTTACTATAGAGTAGTTCTTGATTGTTGGATGACTGTGAAAGGCTCTTGTTTAAATGGTATATTTACAGACATTATATGATATTTCTTCCTGGATTACACTCACTGTCTGTAATATTGACAAATCCCACAAACTATCTCTGTCTTTACTACTCTTTTATAGTTATTTGCTACCTAAAGCAATCTTATTTCTGCACTGATACCAACCTTCTGTAAGTGCAGTAGTACCAAGAGAAGCCCAGTTGGAATCATTGTGCAAAGAATAAATGCTGACTAGCTGAAAGGGCAATAGTCTCCAGTGATAATAGTGTAGGTCTTTTTTGTGAATGATTAAGAATATGAAAGTATATTGTCAAACTAGTAATTGGCATGCACACAGCCTGAGAGCAGTCTCTTGTTTCTCCCTGTGGGTTATTTGTTCCCCACCATCCCTTAGTAGCTGTGTAAAAACATGCTTGCCTCACAGGTTAGTTTGATATTATTTTTCTTAAACTGAATCAGAAAAAGTAAAATAAAAACAATCCCTTTGTTTCTTTTCCTGAACTTTAACTCCTAAAAGTATAGTAGGCAGTTTATTTAGAAGTCTCAGCATTACATAAGGCCAGCTTGCTAAGCCTTTTACTTTTCTAATTCTTCCTGGCACAGGATCCCTAAACTCACTTAATGCTATTTTAAAGGAGAACCACACCCACAGACTCAAAAATCATGTTTATTTCATCATGGTTTGGTGTTTCCTACACTTTAACACCACTCTGGGACTATTTGCAGGTTTTTAAAATATTTTTATACATAATTTCTGAGTCTGACCACATGGGGTCTTGCATCTTGAAGTGATCCTGATAACTCTAGGTAACCCACAATGCAGTGCTTGTCTGTAAAAAAATACATCATGCAGGCCTCTTTTTTCCTAAAGCTCCTGTCAAGGAACTGATTTTACATGCATACACTGCTATCTTTCAGTCAGTTAGTTTCAAGTAACATTTATTGCCATTCAATAACTACTTAAAACACAAACAGTGCAAATGCCACAGAACAGACTTTCAAAGTGTTTTTTACTGCTGCTTCTTTTTAGAATGTCTAAACTGCAGTCTTGTGAAGCCTGAATTATGCTACTTGGCTCGTTTCCCATCCCCCTTCACACCTAATGTCCCTAGCTGTCAAAGTGCTAAGGGTAATTTGAGCTGTTGCCTGCTGTTATTGACAGCTCACAACAGGAGACTTGACTCATGTACTGTTTCCTTGTTCTAGTCTTTACTTTTTATATGGGTAGGTGAAGGACCAGGGAGCTGTGACATCACAGCATGGGTGGCTTTTTAGGGTGGTCATGGTGATGTCAGTGTGGGGAGGGAATTGGACAGAAAACTACCTGTATTCCTTGGCCTTGATGATATCAATGAATTGAGACTGTGGCAAGCTTTTCCAGGGTGGGATAAAACATTTTTGAAAGTGAAACCACCTCGGTACAGTAAGGTACTGTTCTAGTGGAGAGAAACAGTTGATTTAAAATATTTTAAATGCTGTATTGTTGCTTATTCATAGCAGGATCTGTTAATAGAGATAAAAAGCACAGAGAATTTGAGCATTTAATAATAGAATCCCATTGTTGTCTTTTAATATAGTGTAACAGTGCTTGGAAGGATCCAACACATACCTTTGTTGGAGTTTGTTTTTCTCCTTTTGCTTCTCTTCATGGCTGAACTCAACCCACTCTGTCCTCGCTACACTTGGGCTCACTCCGCTCCCCTACCTTACCCCCATTCCCACCCACCCCCTCTTCAATTACATTTATTCATTCTAAGGATCTACCCCTAATCTCTTGTTGCCCAATCCCAGACTATCTCCTACTTTTTTATTAGGAAACCTATACCTAACATATGTATACGTCATACAAATATTATCTCACATTACCTGAATACTCATATACCCTATTTCCCCTCATAAATCCATCCCTTTAAACATGCCTGACTTTTTTCTTATTAATCTTTATAGTGTACAATATAAAATGTTACAACTTAATTATACTACTCTTCTCACCTTACACACAATTGTTGCTCTTATACTATTAACACATACCACTTCCCTCAATTACTCACAAACAAACCTAGCTTCAAAATCACCCACCTTTTCAACCCACCATGGAAAAGATCCAAAAAACTTTTCAAACATATTAAACCTAACATACTATGCTTTTTAAAGTGAAGAGTTCTAGACTTATCTCTAGAACCCACTCCACAACTATATCTTGCCTCATGTTTATACAAAACACTAAATGACCATAACAAATATTTCCCCCACCTTAATAACCTAACCCAATGTGGTGACATCCACCCATTTATGGACCCTCTGAAGACCACACCCCACCTCAGACTCCATCCACAAAGCATATGTTAGTTACCCTAAATATATGCAGCATCTGTAACAAAATAACCAAATTTCATTCTTAGCTATCACAATACTTCCTAGATATAGTAGCTGTCACTGAAACTTGGTTAAAACCACACATCAAATACATAGAATTTCTCTGACCCGGCTATAACATACTGAGAAATGATAAAATCAACAAAAAAGCAGGAGTTGTAACATTAATTTATCCCAACATTTATACTGTTCTACCTCTTTCCAAATCTATTCCCACCTTTGGTAATGCCGAAATTCGCATTGCATCATTGAAAATAAACAATACTATACAACTCTGTATTGCAGTAATGTATATATCCCCAGGACAAAACATCCCTATATTGGAAGATATTCTTTCATGGCTGTCCAAAAACATCTCAAATGAAACAGCAATCATGGGAGATGTCAATATTAATTGGCTAAACCTATCCAGTGACTCACCAGCAGATAGTATCAATCTCTGCGGCTTTACACAATTCATCACCTCTCCTACTAGAACACAAAACAACAATAATTTAAGTTCTGCCCTAGACTGGATCCTTGTCTCTGACCCCCCCTCAAATATTCTAACTCAAACACACTTACCAATACATTAAGTGATCACCTACCTCCTTATACTTATAGAAGTACCCACCAAAACCCCAAAACACATACCTACAAAACATCCAGAAACCTAACAAACTTCAGCTAAAACCTGTTTATAACATATTAAAGTCATTCTGCTGGCCTTTATTAAAAACTCTACCTCTGGATGACACTGTCAGCTATTTCAGTAAACTATTCGTAGATACCCTTAATAACTTAGCTCCTCTTAGAACAAAAAAAAACAAAAGCTAACCAAATCCACCAATCAAATGCTACAAATCAGAGATAGAGCATGGAAGGATAAAATAGAAATGATGCAAATCCCCAAAACTACAGGCGACTTATTATTTATTTATTTAACATTTGTTTGCCAGGATAGTCCAACTGGACAACAAATGTCCATTTTCAGCAGAGTTTTGGTGAGAAAAACTTCACAAGTTTACTGAGAGAAGAACAATTTACAAAAGAGACATTACAGAGTAGTAGCATACAGATTGTAGACTTTACAGCCGTTAGTATACAATAAGAGGATATTCCCCCTTTTGGTTGAAAATACAAGTGTACAAAATAGACAATGAGAGTAGATAAAACCTGGTAGTGCATTGCAAGATATTTCACAACTGAATAAGAATATATAAATGTTTACATTTTCCATATATACAGTCAAGCAAATATACATGTAAGAGTTTGTTTGTTTCTTTCGGCTTTTCCCGGTTAGGGGTCGCCACAGCGGAACTCCGGTCCGCTAATGATTGGCAGTAGATTTTGACATGCTGGCTTGCCAGGCCTAATGCACAACCTTCAACGAAGGAACGCCCATTCACACATGTCGCCACACAGAAGACGCTCTAACTGAGAATCGAACAGGCAACGTCGAACTGTGAGGCAACAACACTACCGCAGCACCACCACCGCAGTGATACATGTAAGAGTATACATACATATATATGCATACACATACATACACACATACACACACACACACACACACACACATATATATATATATATATATATATATATATATATATATATATATATATATATATATATCATCATCTTCTTTCAGCTGTTCCTGTTAGGGGTCGCCACAGCAGATCACCTGTTTCCATTTCTTCCTGTCCTCTGCATCTTGCTCTGTCACACCAACCACCTGCATGTCCTCTCTCACCACATCCATAAACCTTATCTTAGGCCTTCCTCTTTTCCTGTTACTTGGTAACTTCATCCTTGGCATCTTTTTCCCAATATACTCAGCATCCCTCCTCAGCACATGTCCAAACCAACGTAATCGTGCCTCTCTGGCTTTGTCTCCAAACATTCCAACCTGGGCTGACCCTCTAATATACTTATTCCTAATCCTGTCCACCCTCGTCACACCCAGTGCAAATCTTAACATCTTTAATTCTGCCACATCCAGCTCAAACTCCTGCCTTTTTGTCAATGCCACTGTCTCTAACCCATATAACATAGCTGGTCTCACAACCCTATTGTAGACCTTCCCTTTCACTCTTACAGGTACTCGTCTGTCACAAATCACTCCTGACACTCTTCTCCACCCACTCCATCCTGCCTGTACTCTCTTCTTCACCTCTCTGCCACACTCACTGTTACTCTGAACTATTGACCCCAAGTATTTAAACTCATCCACCTTCGCCACCTCTACTCCTTGCATCCTCACCATTCCTCAATCCTCCCTCTCATTCACACACACATATTCTGTCTTAGTCCTGCTGACCTTCATTCCTCTTCTCTCTAGAGCATATCTCCATCTCTCCAGGGTCTCCTCCACCTGTTCCCTACTCTCACTACAGATCACAATGTCATCTGCAAACATCATAGTCCATGGGGACTCCTGTCTGATCTCATCTGTCAACCTGTTCATCACCATTGCAAATAAGAAAGGGCTCAGAGCTGATCCTTGATGTAACCCCACCTCCACCTTAAACGCATCCATCACTCCCACCGCAGACCTCACCACTGTCACACTACCCTCGTACATATCCTGTATCACTCTTACATACTTCTCTGACACTCCTGACTTCCTCATACAATACCACAACTCCTCTCTAGGCACCCTGTCATATGCTTTCTCTAATGCATACACATATGCATACACATGCACACACACACACACACACACACACACACACACACACACACACACACACACACACACACACACATATATACATATATATATATATATATATATATATATATATATATATATATATATATATACATATACACACACACAACATATGCATACATATATACACACACACATATGTACATACACTTATATATAGGTTATTGCTCACACATGGATAGGTATAGTTAGATGGTGTTGTTTGTGTTGTCCAGGACAGATAGGGTGTAGAAACAGTAAGTGGGCAAGGCTTCAGGGGGTCAATTACAGTTGCATAGATGGTTGGTGAAGAGGTATGTTTTAAGTAGGCTTTTGAAGGAGGGTGTAGAGTTTTGTAGTCTGAGGTCAGGGGGAAGGTTGTTCCATATTTTTGCTATTTCTTGCGCAAATAGTGATTTTCCGGAGTGTTTTTTGCATGTGATGGTTTCAATTAAGGCTTCGTTGGAGGACCGAAGTTGTTTTTGAATTGTAGAAGTTCAGCATGCCAGTCAGGTTGGGGGTTTTCTTGGGATAGTACAGAATTAGATGAGCTAGGCTGAGTTGATGGTACCTTAATATGTTTGGAAATTCAAGCCCAGCGCAAGGCCTGTAGGGAAAGGCAGTGGTGGGATCATGATTTGGCACTGGTAGCGAATCTAGCAATTTTGTTGTAACAGATGGAAAGTTTATTAAGGTCAGTTTTGTAAAGATTAGTTACAATTGGGGATGCATAAGTAGAGTAGATAGGAGGTGGGTCCTGTCTATTGCAATTCGAGATTCGGTGGTTAGATAACTTTTATAGTGATAGAGGGAGCCTAGCTTTTTGTGGACTTTAGTCGTGGTTGTTGATATGTGCTTTGTGAATTTGAGTTGCTGGTCAATGGTAACTCCTAGGAGTTTAGCGTCAGTGACTCGGGTGATTTGGGTTTTGTTGGCGGAGAGTATAGAGAAGGTAAGTTTGCTCATTTTAGTAGAGTGGAACAGCATTAGTTGTGTTTTCTTGGGATTTAGTATGAGTTGTGAGTTGTTAAGCCAGTTCTCTATTTCAGAGAAGGCTTCTTGGGCTTTTTGTTAGAGAAGTTGGATGTTGGGTGCAGAGCATATGAGAGTTGTGTTGTCAACATATTGGACTATGTCGGCTTTAGTGGTAGCTGAGTGGAGTTGATTTGTGAAGATATTAAAAAGAAGGGGTCCTAGGATTGATCCTTGTGGCATGCTTAAGTAGGTTGGGAGTAGGGGAGATAGAGAGTTATACCATTTGATGGATTGTTGGTGGTTATTTGAGGTCAGACAGGCAAGACAGTAGTTTATTATGTGAGGCTGTGTCGAATGCCTTGGATAAATCTAAGAAGGTAGCTGAGACAAATTTACCTAGATTCCTGTGGGAGTTTATAGTATTGGTGAATTTGAGTAGGGCAGTGGTGGTGCTGTGGGATGGGCAAAATCCGTGTTGTGTTGAGGAGAGAAGGTTGTTGGTGAGGAGATAGGAGAGGAATTGGTGATAAATACATCTTTCTGGGATCTTAGAGAGGGGTGAGAGAATTGCAATTGGTTGATAGTTGGAAAGGTCTAGGGAGGGGCCACCTTTGTGGAGTGGTATGATATATGAGGTTTTCCACAGGAGTGGAATGGTGTGTTTGGTGATGGATCTATTTATTAGAAGTGAAATGGGATATGCTATAGCTGTGGATACAATTTGGAGGTATTCAGCATGAAGGTTATCGGCTACAAGGGTGGTTGGTTTGAGTTTGGCTATGAGTATTTGGATAGTAGAGTTGGAACAGACTTAAGTGTGAAAGGTATGGTATTGATTTTGGCCTGAGGTGTTTGTGGGGTGTTGGAGGAAGTGATGTTGTTTAAGAGTTTGAGTACTGACGAGGTGAAATAGTTATTAAAGCTGAAGGCTATGTCTAGGTCTGTACCTGTTATATTGGGTGCAGGAGTGATGGTTCTTCCGGGCTGTAGGATGTATTTATTGTTGCCCAGAATTTTTGCAGTTTGATACTGTATTTGTTTTGTTGACTGATACAATCATTTTGTTTATCGAGCTTAACCTGCTTTTTTGCTTTGTTTTGGAACTCGTGAAAGGTTTGCCTAGCTGCTTATGATCTGGTGTGGAGCCAGGTTTTCCAGCTTTATCCCTGGCTCTAAGTAGGTCTTTTGTGGTTTTTCTGGAGCCAAGGGGTGGGGTTGCTATGTATTCTGATAGTTTTTAAGGGGCTAAGTGGTTGAGGATATTTAGGAATGAGAAGCTGAAGTAATCAGCTGCTTTGTCTAATGAAAGAGTTTTGATGGGAGACCAGATGCAATGCTGCAAGACTGTTATGAAGTGGTCTCTAGGAAAAGTTTTGTTTGTTGTAGAAGGGAGGGAGAGTTAATTATTTTAAGTTTTTGCCTAAGGTTAAAAGTGGGGCTATGGTTGCTCAGAGAGTTTGGTAAGGTGCCACATTGATGGGCAGTATTTGGTTGATTTGTGAGGATCCAATCAAGTATAGATTCTCTTTTTGTGGCCTTATCAATGCGTGTGGGAGTATCTATAAGTTGGATGAAGTTATATAGGTTAATGTGGTGGGTGGGGGTGGGAGAACGGATGGAGTTCCAGTCAATGTTTACATCACCTAGCACAATAGCTTCTTGAGGGAGGGAGTATGAGGCCCAGTGAAGTATGGATTCTAGGGAGGTTTAGGTGCTTATGTTGGTTAAGGGAGAGCTTTGCAAATAGAGCCTCTGCATTATTGTTAGTACAACTACATAATAAAGCAAAAAAATCAGTTAATGTGAATAAAAAAAATATTTTTCACAGCTATTAACCAACCATAAAAATAACCCCAAATTTTTCTGAAAAACCACCACATCATTTCTTACCCCTGGGTCCATACAAAACCCTTCTCCAAACACAAACAAGACACCAACAGAAGTGGCTAATATGTTTAATACCCACTTCATCAACAGCATAGCTACATTAATCATAAAATGTAACTAGTACAAATTCTAACTGGATTAATAATCTCTCCATCCCTCAAACAACCAATAAGGACAAGAATACCTCTTCTACCCACTACCAAAATCCTTCAACACTTAATACTCCAATACCTCCAATCTCTCTGCAACCAGTATCTACTACATTAATGTGTAAACTTCTTTTCATACTAAAACCTTGTTCCTCTTCCTCTGACAGTCTTCTGCCAGAATACTTAAAACTCACTGCTGACTCAATTGCTTTTCCAGTCAGCATTCTTATCAATTGATCCATTATGGAATCACATGTTCCTACCCTTTGGAAGAAGTCAGTCGTAACCCCCTTGCACAAAGGAGGTAAATTTAAGTAGCTAAGAAATTATAGACCCATCTCTATCCTTTTACCTCTATCCAAACTGCTTGAAAAGTGCATACATATACAATTGCTAAACCATATTATCCATAACAATCTTCTTATATCTACTCAACATGGCTTTAGGCCAGCACACAGTATGACAACCGTTCTTATCTCTTTTACTGATATAGTAAACAAAGCTACTAGAGACTCCAGCCTACACACCTCTGTAGTACTACTAGATTTGTCAAAGGCCTTTGACACAGTCTGACATGACAAATGTCTTCAGCAACTATCATCATTAGGCTGCTCACTACCCTCCAAGCTATGGTTTAACAGCTACTCATCCAATAGGCAACAGTGTGTAAAATGGCAAGGTGGCCTACCTCAGTCCGAACTAACAAAACCAGAGTCCCAAAGGGGTCCATTCTTGGACCCCTCCTCTTCAATACTTTCATCAATACTCTACAAACTGCCTGCCTTCACAGCACGCTAATTCAATATGCTGATGATTCTACTGTCATCTCCTCTAACAACATACTTGACCTGTTGCAAAAACACAGATCGCATTTACCCCATTAGAATCATGGCTAAGCAATACACAATTACTGCTTAACCCTAACAAAACTAAACTTTTACTTTTCATTCCTAAAACATTCACATCTGAATTCAAAATCTATTCCCATAACAAAATGGACGTTTAAATCATAACAAGTGCTAAACTACTGGGTATCACCACAGATAACCAACTCACATTTGACCAACACATACATAATGCTATTAAAAAAACTAATTTCAAACTAGGGACACTTTATAGCCACAAAAACGTTATGGATCTAAACACCAAAAGGAAACTAACAAATATCCACCCGATCCCCTCTCCACTCTACGGTGCTCCCATTTTTACTAATTTATATGTCACGCTCAAAACCAAACTTCAGTCTTGTTATTACAAAACTATTACATTTGATACAGGCTCATCATACCACACATACCACTGCAATGCTCTTAAAGAGCTAAACTGGCCAGAATTCCGCCAATATCTTGACTATCTACAGCTTTCAATTGCACAAAACTAATACACAAATCTGATAGCTGTCCTGCCTTAAAATCTATTCTGCATGCCTACAATCCCACCAGAAACCTTTGTTCTGTTGATATACAACTGATAGATGTACACAAACCCAATAAAAGAGCCGGCCAGTGTCTCTATTCTTATGCCATAGTTAAGCTGTGGAACAACCTACTAAACAATATCACCTGTATAGATAATACCAAAAAGTTCAAGCTTACATTAAAAAAACACCTTTTCAACTCATGGCTTTGCCTTTGCCCTACAACCAACATCTAACTTCCACCTTCCTATGTTTTCTTTGTCTCTCTCCTCTCATTTTTCTCCCCACCCTTCTAACCTTCTATTAACTTTTCTTTCCCTTGCTTTCTACATCCCCTTCCCACTATTTCTCAATTTTTTTAATATATAACACATCTCACAATCTGCCTAATTACTTACCCTTACATTTAAACATTCACTTTTACTTCTACCGTCTTTACTCCTTTCACTTGCACTAATTTTTCTAAATGATTAATCTTTCCTCTCCAGTACCATCAAATGTTTTTGTATTTTTTAAAGCATATTATTTATATCTTGTAAAAATATATTTTACGTGATGTTAATTTCTTTCTGTCTAAAATGTAAATTAGTAAGTGCATTCTCTACCTTCTATTGTATCTCTTGCGTCTATGCAATTGCTGTTTATAGTTTGATGTTATATGTTTACTGCTATTATCGTTTTTTTAAATCACTGTTGGAGCTTTTATCCTCAGGCCTCCACTGAAAATGGTTTCTGACCCAGTTGGACTTTCTTGGTTACCAAATGTCAATCAATCAATCAATCAATCAATCAATAATGTGGGTACATGAAGATCATATGTAAATTAGTTGCAGAAAGCTGTAGACAGTGAGACATGCTGCCATTGCATATGCAAGCAGTAAATGGACTAACTTATACATGTAGAGAAGTAGCTGAAGTCTTCCACTGATTGGATGCCATGAGGCAAATACTGATTGGCTGTCTTCTGCAAAAAGCAAAAGAACAAATCAAGCTGTGATGATGTGAGGTGGTACCAGCTGTGCTAGGGGGAGTAGTGCAGTACATGTGTAACATATGCCAGCATAGCTTGCTGGAGTTTTGTAAAGAATTATATGTCATTTGAATATCAAATTGATTTGTAGAGATGCTTGTGTTAAACATGTATTTGCCAAGTTGCTTGTATTACAAATGCATCATCAGTGGGTCCTGCTAGACAGAAAAGAAATATACATGTATGTCAGGCTGTTTTGTTGCAACTGCTGAAATGTATATATTTTAACAGAGGATACTGGAAGAGAAAGAAACATACATGTATGTCAGGCTGTATTGTTGCAACTGCTGAAATGTATATATTTTAACAGAGGATATTGGAAGGGAAGGAGTTAAGCTCAGCCCAGCTAACCTTGAGAAAAATAGCCTGATAATAATTATTTATTTATTTACATTTGTTAACCTGGCAGTGTCTGACTGGGTTGAAAAAACCCATTTTCAGCAGAGACCCGGGGAGAAAAGCTGCATAACAAAAAGAACATTATTAAGGTACAAGCAGTAAACTTAAAGTAGTACATTGCTAACAATATGTAAATGAGCTTAACAAAAGTATTATAGCAATATATAACAACAGAAATACAATATAAACATGCATGTTTCAGGCATATATATATATTTTTTTTTTTACAAAATATATGAGGTACATAAGTCATGTAGCTTTACAAGGTGAGTCACTTCTGAAAGACCAAAACTGGTCATGTAGTTTTACAAGTTAGGTCATCTGAAGGAACAAAGATTAATAATGAAAAGACAGATAGTGGGATAGCCCTTTGTGGGATAAGCACTATTTGGGCTATCACGTGTAAGATGAGTGGGACAAAAAATAGGAAGAATATTAATAGGAGCAATACAAAGGCATAGCCAGTTATCATTTAAATAGTCTTTCAGGGTAGATTTAAATTTGGACATGTTGGGGTTTTTAGTTGGGCCCTCTTTCATTGCTGAGGAAAGGTGTTCCAGTCTTTGCCTATTTTATGAGAGTAGAGGGAGTCTCCATGATAGTTGTGAGACTGGGTTACTTTTACCTTTAGTTTGTTGGACGACCTGAGGAGCCTACATTTTGTGTTTGGCTGGACTAGGTTTGATAGAGCTGGGCAGTCAGTAGGGTTGGCTATGATTTTATGGGCAAGTGAAAGTTGTTTCAGTAATGATAGGTTGGGAAGTTCTAGCCAGTTGAGCTATTGGAGAGCAGTGCAGTGGTGTGTTCTGTGGGGTTGGCTGGTGACAAACTTAGCAATTCTGTTATAGCAGGAGTCTAGTTTATTTAAGTCAGTTTTTGATAGGTTAGTAAAGACCTCAGAGCAGAATAGGAGGGCGGATAGCAAGTGGGATCTTGCAGTGGCCAGTCTAGCTTGTTGTGTAAGGTAAGGTTTAACCCTGTATAGAGCACCTAGTTTATAGTGGATTTTTTTGATGGTCAGTCAGATGTGTTTAACAAATTTTAGTGAGTCATCTATGGTTACCCCGAGCAGCTTTGTCTTATTCGTGGGTTTGATTTTTGTGCTGTTTTTAAATAGTATGGAGAGGGATTGGGTACTGGGTTTGGAAGATTTATTAGAGAAAATTATAAACTTGGTCTTATTTGGATTTAGAATGAGTTGTTGGCTGGTGAGGTACTTTTCAATGTCTTGGAATGATGATTGCATTTTGTGTTGGAGTTCTTGTGGGGAGTGGGCTGAGCAGATAAGGGAGGAGTCATCTGCATATTGGATGATGGTGGCATGTTGGATAGCAGTATATAGATTGTTGGCAAATATTATGAAGAGGAGGGACCCAAGTATGGAGCCTTGTGGTACCCCACTGGTGACTGGTAATAGTGGGAAGAAGCTGTTTGCCCATTTAGTGGCCTGTTGTTGGTCGGATAGATAACTGTAAAGCCATGTTAGGGGTGTGGTATTGAGATTGTAAGTGGCAAGTTTGTTGAGGAGCAGCTGATGGGACACTGTGTCAAAAGCTTTTGACATATCTAAGAAAATGGCTGCGACTAGTTGTCCTTCATTACTGAGGTGGCGAATGGTCTCTGTAAAGGTTATGAGGCCTGAGTTAGTACTGTGTTTAGGCCTGAAGCCATGCTGGGTGCTGGAGAGTAGGTTGTCGGTAGTGAGGTGATTCATGAATTGCTGGTGGATATATTTCTCTAGAAATTTGGCAAGAGGGGATAGAATGGCGATGGGACAGTAGTTAGTTATGCCTCTAGATGGGCTGCTCTTATGAAGTGGTATGATATGAGAGATTTTCCATAATTTGGGAATGTACTGTTCGGAGATAGAGCAGTTTATTAGTAATGATATGGGGTGGGCAATGGATGGGGCAGCTAGCTTTAGGTATTCATTTCGAAGTTGGTTGGCAGCTAAGCAGCAAGATTTTAATTTACATAAGAGTTTTTTTATGTAGGAAGTTAGAATGGCAATAAAGGAGAAGGAGTTTTTGTCATTAGAGGTAGGGGAGGGGACAGTGAGTGGTGGGATTGTTTTGTTGTCTAGGAGAGAAGGGATAGAGATGATGAATTGGGAATTGAATTGTGAGGCTAAGGGCACAGAAGAGCTAGTAGTGAGGGGGGGGGCAGAGGTCGGGGTTTTACTGGGGTTAAGGAAGTGGTTGAAATTCTGCCAGAATTTTTGTGGATTGTGCTGGTGTTTTTGTTGGCAGGTGAGGAAATAGATTATTTATCCTTGATGATGTTTTTCTTAGCATGGTTTCTAAGTTGTTTGTAAAGGATGAGATCATTGTTATTTTTGGTCATATAATTTAGTGACCAGGCCTTATCTCTTTGTTTCATTAGTTGTTTTGTTTCTTTAGAAAGCCATAAATGACGTGGTTTAGGCCATAAATATTGTATCTCACAGGTCTGAATGCAGCCAAAGATGCAATGTCTCTGAATTTCTTTCTGCAGGAAGGGTGGAAGTGTTGGAATTGGTTTATAGCTTGCAGATGCTGTACTAAGCCTTAGAAAAATTCTACGTGTGTATTGTGACACATCTGTGCCAAATCCTGCTCACTTTCTAGTGAGGAGGTAGTGTGGAAACCACAGAGTCAGGAGACCAGATGTGATATCATTCTGTAGCCAGCACTGAAATTGTATTTAGATACTAGTGAGAGATATGTCAGTGGCACTTTACTGGACCTGACAAGAGGCACTCTTCTAACTTCATCTTACCTTGCTCTAACAAGTAAGTAGTCAACAGAAATTCTTCAGCCAATTAGGAAAATATAGTGAGATTAGTTAAATGTTTTTTCTGTAGCTGTCTGAGTATTTCCATCTGTGTTGTTTTTTTTTATATTTCCTGTGATTGAAACTCTGGTGTTTATTGTAAATAGATATTCAGTATTTTCATGTTTTTTAATATTTATTATTAAATATATCTAAACCTTTCATCGTGGCTGGTCTTTTAGAAAATATTTTAACTTTTAAGAGCACTTGCATTTATTTAGTGGCACTGTGGCTGCACGCTCCTGAAAATCTTGTTGCTTGGTTGAACATTATCCTCCATTTGTATAAGTACTAATTTTACTAAGAGTAATTGGGTATCCTGGTAAGAGCCTTAAACTATCTGGCTGGTGGCAGTGAATCTACCTTATAGTCTGGGTGGAGGTGGCAAAGCAAGTAAGCTGTGCTAGCCTTTCTCAGGTGTGCATGTCTGTGTGTGTGTGTGTGTGTGTGTGTGTGTGTGTGTGTGTGTGTGTGTGTGTGTGTGTGTGTGTGTGTGTGTGCATGTGTCAGTGCCCACAGAATTTGAACACAAGCAGATATTTGGACTGCAGACCATGGACAGACAAGTAAGAAGTAGGTATGTAAGAGGTAGGTAGATAGTTTTGTGTGTGTGTGTGTGTGTGTGTGTGTGTGTGTGTGTGTGTGTGTGTGTGTCTGTGTGTGTGTGTGTGTGTGTGTGTGTGTGTGTGTGTGTGTGTGTGTGTGTGTGTAAGAGTTAGATAAGTAAGGAGTGTGTGTGTGTGTGTGTGTGTGTGTGTGTGTGTGTGTGTGTGTGTGTGTGTGTGTGTGTGTGTGTGTGTGAAGAAGAGGTAAGTAACATACCTCTCAACTGCCTAGATTATTGCCCCATAGTTTTGGTCTGTTCATTATAAAATTTGTGATTTTCTGGAAAAACATTTAGGATTGAAGTTACTAAATGATGACAGACATTTGAGTTTCAGACTTCTTATCCTTTTAGAAAAATGTATATTTACACAAATCCTGTTATGCTAGCAAATGTGTAAGTTCATGAGATCAATATTTAATATCTGTCCCTACACTAGGAAGCATGGGTGTCTGTGCGAAATGCCCTTAGGAGTAGCAGGTGGTTACTAACTTGCTGAGCATCAAATCCTGTACCTTAGTTATAGGAAACCAGGGCCCGGATCCTATATCCCAAATACACAGCTGCATTTTTGAGGAACCTAGTTTCAGGTGCATTTTTCAAGGAACCAAGTTTGAGTTTCAGCTGCATTTTCAAGGAATTCAGTTTCAAGTGCATTTTCAAGGAATTGTGAGCACCAAGGAAAGAGACGTTTACTGCTGCTCATACCAAGTCTGCTTACAATGTGCAACTGTTTTGATTAGCAAACATTATCACTATTGTATAATAGAACTGAGAAGCATTGTTAGTAGCACAACAGGTAGTATACTTGCTTTTGATGCAGAAGGTTGTGGCTTCTACTCTCACAGCATGTAGATGGATTGCTGATACTGTGTTGTACTTTAAAGGGTGCTGCAGTCCTGAGTATGTCCTCATTTGGATGAGATACCTAGTGACCATGAACCTGTTATTACTCTACTATCCATTCCCTATTGCAATATTACCATCTTACCATTTTTAATGTAACATAAGCAATTTATTTTCAATGCAGCAGGCACTGAATTTATATATGAAACACTGAAATATAATGTTGTTTGCTAGCAGCAACCTCTTTATTAGTTACAGATTTCTTTAATGTGGAATTCTTCATATAACTTTTACTTCTGTTGAGATTGTACATATGGACTTATATTGGCGGATTGTAATGACAGATGTTTGAATTGCAATTTTATGGTTGAAATGTTCTGAATTGGGCAGTTTTGTCAATATCAGTTCATATGTTTTGTTTCATTGCTTACTGGATAAATGTTCAAAACTATACATTTAAAACATGTTCTAACAAGTGGTGCTGTATTATACAAGGGATATCATTTAATGCAACCAGGAAGGTGAATCAAAAAACTCTTGCATGTTTGCTTGGTTCTAAAAATGTATGCAAGGGGCCTATGGTTTGAAAACATCCCAAAGGTAAACATAATCCATCACTGGCCAGATGCATTTTCTTTGAACGTGGGTTTCATTATCATTTCAGTGAATGTGAGTTTCAAGGGAAGAGAAGTTTTAATGCTAAGTTTTTTTTCATTGTGAGACCGTATTGCTTTGTTTAGCAAATGCCTATCAGTGTTTGTGCTATAAAGTTTAAAATAAAAGTTTTAAATTAAATCCAAATATCTGTAGTCATTGTAGAAGTAAAGCAGAAACAGTGTGCACACTGAGAGAGGTCTGAACAATGTTTATGGTAACTGAGGAGAAACAGCCAAGTAATGGAACACTGGAATGGCTGTGGGGGCTGTGCATGGGGGCCTGATCCCTTACCCTGCGTAGGGCCCCATTTGACCATGATGCAGCTCTGGTTGGTATACTTTGTATATAATGATCTATAGAAATCGATCTCTCCCCTCCCCTCCTAATCTACTTTTCTATCACCTGTGCTTTAAGAGATTAAATGCTTCCTGCCTTGGTGTTTAAGCACATGATATGCATACAATTGACTACATTTCTACTACAACAGTGTTTGTGAATTAGCTGTTGCTTAGATTATAAATAAATATATACTGCTAGACCTGATTTTAAATGCTCAATCCTATTTTCATGCTATTTGCAATCATGTGACTTGCACTCCAGTCTGTTTATACGCACTTTGTACTGCAGGCTTAAGATGTTATCATGCTTGTTAACCTTTATTATATATATATATGCTTATTACAACAATGTGCACTGATAAAGGACTTTGCTAAATATGCATATCAGTCATAGAACGTAGATATTTTCTCGTTATCATCAGTGTATGGATGTCATTAAGCATTTATCACAATTGTGTCTGCATCATTAACTACTCAAACCATATAATCAATAGTAGTATCTCTGCATCATTCAAGCCAAAGTATAAAATGAAATACAGCACACTGCGTGTACAATCATGCACACTCAAACCATACAAATCCAGCTTTATCACCTCAATCAAACCTGTAGAAATTAAATTAAAAAAATTACACAAAAAGATAAAATAAAAATTAAAAGAAAATCAAAGCTACAGACACCTAGTCAGAAAACACTGTTAAGGAAAATGTTTAGCTAAAAATAGAAAACTAAAATGTATAACATTAAAATAACTAAAAAGAAAACTAATGAAAAAAATAGTAACACAACCTTCTTGACTCCACCACAAAACATATTTAAAATGATCTCAAATATTTAAGGGAAATATTACAATGTACCTGAAAAGAACAGTAAAAAACAACACACAAGATAGTCCCTCTACAAAATAGATAAACGTATTCAGCAAAAAATTATACCATTAAACTTCTTCACTCATGTTTTCTGGTCAAAGCCAGAAACAATGGAAGGGAGAAATGCTCAAAATAAGGGACACATTTTACATATTACTCTAATTCACTTTTAAAAAAGTTAATAGAACAATGGGTTCTGCATCAAAATGCATTTTTGAATAAAGTATACAACTCTAATATCTGGCATTATTGACTGACCATAATCCTCAGAGATTTAGCAGAAAATCAAAAATATTATGAGGAGTAAAGAGCAGAAATATAAGGCAAAATAAGAGATATTTGAAAGATATACAAATAATATGATTACCACATCCCTGAAAATTTTCATCAGTAATCTACAAATTGCCTGCCTTCACAGCACACTAATTCAATATGCTGACAATTCTACTGTCATCTCCTCTAACAACATACTTGACCTGTTGCAAAAAACACAGATCACATTTACCCCAATAGAATCATGGCTAAGCAACACACAATTACTGCTTAACCCTAACAAAACTAAACTTTTACTTTTCACTACTAAAACATTTACATCTGAATTCAAAATCTATTCCCGTAACAAAATGGACATTGAAATCGTAACAAGTGCTAAACTACTGGGTATCACCATAGACAACCAACTCCAACTCACATTTGACCAACACATATGTAATTCTATTAAAAAAAACTCATTTCAAACTAAGGACACTTTATAGCCACAAAAACGTTATGGATCTAAACACCAAAAGGAAACTAGCAAATATCTACCTGATCCCCTCTCTACTCTACGGTTCTCCCATTTTTACTAATTTACATGTCACACTCAAAACCAAACTTCAGTCTTGTTATTACAAAACTATTAAATTTGATACAAGCTCATCATACCACACCCACCACTGCAATGCTCTTCAAGAGCTAAACTGGCAAGACTTCCCCCATATTACAACTCTCCTTTTTCTATGCTCCACTCTCCCTCATCTCCATACTCTCTATCTCTCTTGAATAAACCCCCTTTCAGTACTCCCTTCTCCTCTCACCCTCAGCCACAGTGTACTCTCTAGGCTACTCTTCTCTATCTTTCCAGGTCTAGCTTTCCAGGCAATTGATTTTACATGACTTATCTCTTTCTGATTGTTTTTTTTCCTTTCTCCTAGCACATCCTTACCGGGCTCGACCACTTAATTGCATTCCTCTTTCTCAACTACTGCCCCCCCCCATTGTCTTCTTTTCCCATCCTACGATTCTAAATCCCATCCCTTTCTCCTATCATGCCTTGCGCCGTTTGAACTTGGCACTTGTAGTTGGGGCTCTTTCTTTCCTCTTCTGTGTCTGGCATGGACCACCTAGGACTCCTGGTGATGCATGACTATCGTTGGCCCCCACAGTTCATCCTTTGCTTTGGAGATACTTTACAGTAAGTTATTTGCTGTAGTTATGTTTACTACTGCCCTTTTATTTGAGCATGCTGTCTTTAAATATGCATAATTGAAGTATCCCCTTATTAGTTAACTTCTACTCACTATTTAACTGCTCCTGGGCTCATCTAGAGAATACTGTTTTGTGTATGCTTAATGAAGCTGTTTAATTTAGTGCTGCCGTATTATTTGAACATACTGTCTCAAACATTCTTAATTGAAGCTTGCCTCATTATTAACTGTTACCTCGTTATTTAACTACTTTAGGGCTCGTCTAGAGCATACTGTTTTGCACTTGTTTTAAGATAACTGTTTAGTGTAGTGCTGCCTTATTATTAGAGCGTTTTGTCTTAGACATGCTTAATTGAAGCTTGCTTCATTATTTAACTGTAGCCTCATTATTAACTGTTTTTGGGCTCTTGAGAGTACTGTTTTGCATCAGCTTAACGTAGCACTTGCCCCTTTATTTAGAGCTTATTATTTTTAGCATACTTAATTGTAATGCAGCTGCACTATTTATATGTATGTGGATTGTCAGGAACTAGATCCTGTGTCCAGATAAGAAAATACAAATTGCAATAGTACATGTTAGTGAAGCTTTTCGCAAAATCACATACAGGACTACTAAGGGACTTAAGGAAGTGATTTAAACACTCCTGCAAGTTTAGAATCTGTTTGGGCCTGCATTCATAGCTTCAGAGGACTCTGAGGTCCCTTAAAACACATACGCATGTTACTGCAACACTGTCGACCATTTTAAACTACAAGTACACACTAATACTGTTAATAGAGGTTGGCATTATTCGAGTGTCTCCATATTGTTTAGATCGGCTTAGAGTACATACTGGGTCTAGAGTGTACTGTAGTTTAACTCAGTCAGTATTGCCACACTAACACAATACACTCGGCTTATGCTCCAAGGTTGTAATAACACCAATCCCTTTAAGCACTACATAAAATATAGTGTCTTGGTTCTTGATATCCTGCCCAAAACAACCTCCATATTATTATTCCAACCCCTGCTAGTATGTGTACATGGGCAATTGTAATGTGTGCTAGAGTGTTGGTCATAAGAAAGAAAGTAGTGTATTGTCTTTAAGTAGCTGTTTGTATAACAATCCATATTAACTGTATCTCCAGCATATTGGCTTCTGAAGTAAATCAGATGATGTAAACGGATGTATTTGCATGCAGATAATTGTTCCTGACACATTGTTTTGTATATCCAGTCTCACTCTGCAACCTCCTACTTACTTACTGCCTACCCTCCACCCACTGTTATTACACTATCCCACACCACTGCACACTCCCTACCACCCTACTCACAGACATTACACATACACCACATGAGGCCTAACTAACTTTGCCCTTATTCTTCTATTCTTCCTCTAGGTAGTGTATTCCACCCTCCAGGTCCCCTCAGCTGCCCAGTCAGTGGTCCATTGTACTAAGTATACTGAAACAGAATCAGTCTACCAAAATGGAACCTACTACTGCTTCCCACCAAAGTCTCAAGTACCTAGACACATAGTAAAGTAGAAATTAAGTACATGATTTAGTGTTTTGCCAGCTAATACTATAAGATAAATCTGTGCCCCTCTCAACCTGCGGTCTCTCGTGCATTACTTAGCTCCACAGGTGACCACTCTGCTTCCCCTCTCTTGATTTTTCTTAGCTTACACTCAATCCCATGGTTTCATACTTCTAGTTATAGCCAATAAATGTAGCTCTAACAGAACTCTGTCTTTTTCTGTGCCCCACTCTCTCTCACCCGCATACTCTCTATCTCTCTTGAATAAATCTCCTTCCAGTACTCCCTTCTCCCCTAGCTTTCCAGGTAATTGATTTTACTTGACTTATCTCTTTCTGATTGTTTTTTTCCTTTCTCATAGTACTTCCTTACTGGGCTTAACCTGCTCCGTTAGCCCTCACTATGCTCGGGCTCACACTGCTCCTCTACCCTACCCCATTCCCACCCACCCCTAGAGCAATTAAACTTATAGTTAAGGATCACACCCCAATCACTGCACAGCAGTCCCCACTATCCAGTTATCCTATCACATTTCACCTTGTTTCCCCCTACAGGGACGCACTCTACCACACCCTCTCAGTACAACACTCAAATCAGACAAGTAAATAAACATACCATTACACATCCTACTCTTTCTCAACCCACAAACAATGTCCTGTAAAGTAAATACACACTTACTAAACATACTAATCGATCCCTTCACAATTTCTTTTCTACTCATTCTTTCATTGCTCAGCACCTACCATAGTCAACTTAATGACAACATCCCATCCCCACGGCAAACAGAAGCAATAGGCAATCCAGTAAAACTAACAAATTTCTCCATATCACCATGCAACCTAATCCCCTCCCATACCATCTCTTTCCTACACAATCAGCATTTTACTAAACATAACTCCCATTCCTCTCAAAGACATGCTAAAATAATTTAGAAGTATACTAAACTCTACCTACACCTACTTAAAACACTTTCATGCAGTGGTGATAGTCACCCTAATCCAGGACCCACTACAGCAACCAACCCAAACTTAGATCAGCTAAATCCTCTATACCATAGACCAACCTCCTCTCTCCTCTTCCTAAACCTTAATGTAAGAAGTATATTAAATAAAATTCATGACCTTCATGCTCTATTAGCCCTATATAAACCAGAGATCATTTTGCTAACTGAAACATGGCTAAAGCCAGAACACCGCAATAATGAGATCACAGCTCCTGGTTACAATATTATACGTAGAGATAGAGTGGGGAAAAGGGGAGGGGGGCTGGCAATATTATTCCAAAACTATCTCAACATCGAACTACATGATGGTAATCCCCCTGAAGTCAGTAATGTAGAACTAATACTTGCTAAATTAAAACTAAACCCCAACAAACATATAAATATTGTAGGCAGTTATATCCCACCAGGTAATAACATTACTATAATGGAAAACCTACTAGACTGGATTTCAAACTCTCTCTTTCAAGAAACCATACTATTAGGTCATTTTAATATTGACTGGTTTAACTGCTCCAGTCACAATCCCTCTACCTATATTAACCTACATGGGTTTACCCAACAAATCTCATCCCCCACTAGAATCGACAAAGCATCCCACTACAAGTCCATTTTTGATTGGATTCTTATCTCTAACCCCTCTCTCACATACAAATCTGGTTGTCTACCTGCTGCAGCTTTAGACCCCTCCCATACTGCACTACTACTACTGTCTTTCATTAATATACAGAAACCATTATAGAACCAAGGGTCTTTTCGTATCTTCAGCTGCTTCAGCTTCAATTAGTCAGCTCACAAGGTGACCATTTTGTTATACTCAAGGTGTTTACACACTACAGGGACTAAACTGGGACAGTTCAGGCCAGGAAATCTAGGTCCCCATCCCATTCTCCCAGCCCAGCCACCATTTCATCTCACACCATTTTTCCAGCTCATCTGGGCTGGAAGCATGGTTCACCTCACCATGTGAGGATGCCACTCTGTGAATGGCACCACACCAGGGGCCACAGGAGAGGCAGGCCACATGCAGGGAGGCTCCACTTATTCACTGGGCTCTGGCACCATGGGAGAGAGAGGGAGAGTGTGCTGCAAAAATCAAGAGAGAGAGATGGGGGACCGGACCCACTATCTGGTGGTTTCCAATTTCCATAGTGTAAGGCAAAAGGGAGAAGACCACAAAAAAAAAAAGTCTCTCTCGGGGGACTGTCTGAGGCTTTGCCAGGCAGCAGGGGCTTCCATGAGGCCCTGAGAGAGAGGCTCCAAGAGTGCAACACTGCATGCATGAGCAGCAGCAGTCAGGAGATATGTAACCCTGGAAAAGAGCTCTCTCTCCTGGGCAGAAGTTTAAGCCTGGAGGGGATCTGTCCTGATATTAGTCTGGAAGGGAGAGAGAGGTAGAAAGTGACAGGGACAGGACAGATCCCACCTGGGTGAGGGGGTATAGACCATGCCCCCTCTGGGAAGGAAGTTTGGAAGGGGTAGAGAGGCAGACAGTGGTATGGCTGGGTGAGGGGGGGGGTCAGGCAGAGCTAACCACAATAGTAATCCTTAAGTGAGTGACTGTCGGACACTAGCAGGGCCAGGAGAGCTCCTGCCTGGGTGAAAGAGATCAGGCAGAGCTCCCATGATGGAAGTCCTTGAAGAAACTCCAGGGTGGATGACGGAAGCCCTGGAGAGCTCCTGCCGGGGGGAAGGCATCCAACTTCACCCCATAACCGATGGCATCCTTGAAAGATCTCAAAGTCTCCAGAGCTGCTCTGGATGGGAAACCAGGGAGACTCTGAAGTCTTCATGAGAGCGGATCTGCTCCTAAGTGACTGAAGGGAGTTCCGGAGGGGCGGACAGGATCAGAGGGAAGCTCACCTGAAAAGGTCCAAGGGCATGAGTGATCCGGCATGATTTGTCAGCCTACAGGATACATGGAGGTGGCGGAGTCCCCTGACATGGGGGGCTGCGGCTGGGAAAGGTCTCTTGGCCAGGTCAAAGGGGAGGCCTGTAGGGGTCGGCCCTGACAAAAGTCAGTAAGGGTGTGCCAGGCAGATGGGTGTGGGGCCTGGAAAGCTCCTGCCTGAGTGAGTGGGGTCAGGCAGAGCATCCCACAACATAAGTCCTGGAGGGAGTGACTGAAAGATGGTGGCAGAGCATGGAAGGCTCCTGCCAGGGTGAAGGCACCCGACCTTACTCCATATCCAATGACATCCCCAAAAAATCGCAAAGTCCCCAGAGCTGCTCAGGATGGGAAAGCAGTGGGACTGGCTGCCCCAGGAAGCCAGGTCACCATTCAGACTGAGCGGTCTAAACTGGGACATTTCTGTGTCCCAAAGACAATGTTCAGGATTCCAGGACAGAGACTTCCAAACCGGGACTGTCCTGGAAAAACTGGGACTGTTGGTCACCTTGGTTATACTATCTTTCTGACAAAATTCCTGCACTCCAGGATCTAATTCAACTCTATACTACTGTTAGACCCTTAAGATCTACTAAGCAGAACCTCATAAAAGTCAACAAATATAAGAATGATGCTAGTAAGTCTCTCTTTGACTGCACTATTGCAAGAGTCTGGAATACACTAGCTAGTCACATAACTTCTAATAACTCTACTATACAATTTAAAAAGTGCCTGAAAACCCACTATTCTAACAACTGGCTATACTCCTGTTACTCCCCAGGGTAAGACATAGATTCATAGGTTCATAGATTAGTAGTAGGCTAACTGCCCTTTTGGGCCATTTGAAGCCTAGCCAGTTACCCCATGTGAGAATCAAACCCTGCACCTTGTGTCTTTAAGGTAAACACCTTAACCATTATATCATCCTCCTACCCTTGATTAAAATGAGAGTATTGTTAAGTTATTCCATCTCCCTAGTAAAACTGCTATTCAGATCATACCTGTAAGTATGCCACCACTGTAGATATTTATTGTATACGTCAAGGACCTATTTATCATTATAGTCAACAAACACTATCTGTGGTCAGTAACAATTACCAATGCATGTCTTCATCCTAATATTATGTATGTGTTTTGTTTTTGCTTCTATTGCATGGAATTTTTTATTGTTGCCTTCATCATTTTTTGAGGTTTTATTTACTTTATTGTGTGTATAATTCCTCCTATGTGTTTAATTTTAATTATGTAATGTATCTTTTGGAGCTTTTCTCCCCGGGCCTCCACTGAAAAGGGACCTGTGTCCAGTCGGACTTTCCCGGTTAACAAATGTAAAATAAAAAAAATAAATATTAAGTAATAAAATAAAAACCAAGTCGACTGCCATAGCAGAGGAATGTATAAAACACATATCTTCACTCTGTGATATTTCTGTTTGCTTTTGGAATAAAGTGTTTTATACATGCCTCTGCTGTGGCGGTCGACTTGGTTTTTGTTACTGTTTGTTTGTGTACCTCTGTTGACTTTTGCTAATAATATATCTTTGAATACGTTTGGATATATATATATATATATATATATATATATATATATATATATATAGATCCTTGTCAGTTGATCGAGTTTTCAGAAACTCAAAATTCATATGGTCGAGACCATATGATCAAGATTTTGAAAAATGAAAGCTTTTGAGTGGCATTCACTGTACAGTGAGGATGAGGAAATTTACCCTTTTCCTCACTGTAGTGTGAGCTGGAGTTGGTGTATATAATTTGTAGGAGGTGCGGGGGGGTGCAGGGGGGGTTGTCCCTCTGCAAAATTATAAAAAGGTAGATTTTGTGGGTTTTTTTTTTTTGATGTTTGAGTTTTCGGAAACTTGATCAAATGATCTCTCCCATATGAATTTTGAATTTCTGAAAACTTGATCATCTAACATAGATCCATGTATGTGTGTATATATATATATATATATATATATATATATATATATATATATATATATATATGTGTGTGTGTGTGTATATGGACATCAGTCTTGTTTTTAACCTCTTTGTTTCTAAAGTATAGCCAAACAATCCATTTACACAAATTGCAGCTAACAAATTATACAGCACAAAATAAATAAATAAATACTTCAACATACAGTTGGTACAGTGTCCATACAATTGCACTTGACACCAAGAACAGCCTAATAATTCCAGTAGGTAAAGTAAGGCCACGCATCCTTAGTTTGACAGTCATTCCAAAGAGGTCCTCTTTTTGAACGTTGTCTTGGCCCTGCACCACGACAAAACACACTTTCCAAACAGCTGAAACTACCTCACCAAACGTATTCTTAAGAGTCTGGCAAAAATTAAATCACCCTTTGCTTCAATTTAAGTATCTTTTCAGGAGTCTTAGGGGCTCCTCTCTTCATCCAAGCAACACAAGTGAGCCCATAGCTCATACTTAGTGCTCCAAGGAAAAGAAACCCAAAGCATAACTTTAGCCAAATCCCCACCACACTGTGTTTCACCAATAAAGTCCCTGTGATGGTGGGATGAAAGTCAATGGAGTTATACTTGCAAGTGCTTATCAATTTTTTTTTAAATTGAAATGTTGCTTTTCAGATTGATCGTTCATTGTGGTTCTTTTCTGTTGGAACCACAATTAATGACTGATGTAAACACAAAGTTTTAATGTAAGCAGCAGTGATTAAGCAGCTATAAATGCATGCAGAATTCTAGTTTTTGATGCTTAGCAGCTGTTTCATACATTATTGTGGTTCCTATGGAAAACAACCGCAATGAATGATTGTGGATCATGCTAAAAAACAAAGATTTAACTGAAGTAGCAGTTGTTAAATGCAACTGAACCCCCCCCCCCATGCCATACCTCTCGACCTGCCAGAGGAACTAATCTTGACAAAAGCAGAAAATGAGCACAATGAACAATCGGCGATCGTTCTGAAAAAAAAAACTTAACTGAAGGAGCAGTCGTGCAATGCGACTGAAACCTCCCCATGCCATGTCTCTCAACCTGCTAGAGTAACAAATCTTGACACATGTAATGAGAGAGACATGACAAATGACAGGGACATATTTTAAATACGGGTATAAACTTAGAATGTTACCAGAATGACAGTTAGTGTTTGCTTGGAGTTTACAAACTATAGGAAATTTGAAACTCAAACAGGTCATTATACAGGGACTGCAAAAGAAACCAAGTAAAGAAGGACAATGCACGATCGTTCGAAAAAGTATTCATGAAACGAGTAATTTGCACCTATAAGTGCTTAACAATTCCTTGTTACATTACAAGTTTTTTTATTAATGATTCATCGTTGTGCTTCCTACAGAAAGTTTATAAAAATAGTTGCCCTTGCACTGCAAAGATTCCACATGACAGGAACAAAAAAAATAAATAGAAAGTTGTTACTAGGAGCTAAAACATGAGTGGAATTGAAGAAATACAGGAAATTAAAAGAAAGTTGACACTGTGGGTGGGAATGGGACTGACGTTCTAAAGTGGGCATTACCTTTGTCATCTTTAGTTTCGACCCAAATTTTAAACTCTGGGATTGTCCCTTTAAGGCCCTTAACAAATGGTGCCCAGTCTTACTGTGTAATATTAATATTAACACAAATGGTAGTTTGACCAAGAGCAAGGCTATTAGGAGTTACCCACACAGTGTCACCAAATAAATATGCAAGTACTCTCAAAACTTAAATATCTCTACACAGATCAGTCACAATGAAATATTTAAATATATTTAATAATAAATAAAAAAGCAAGACAATGGTAAATATATATTCACAGTGACATCAGAGTTCAAAACCACAGGAAATATTTAAAACAACATTGCAAGACAGTCTCAAATAAATAAATAAAAATATCTAAACTAAGCTTCACTATATTCCTGATTGAATCTAAGAGAATTATACTATAACCTAAGAACTTACTAATAGAGCAAGGCAGATGTGGTGAATGGATCTTCTACTTGTTGTCAGATCCAAGACAGAATGCGCTGCTCACTAAAAAACTTCTCAAAATGTTATCTCAAATATTACTGCTGGGATAGCTTGCAGAATTACATCACTTCTTGTCATCTGACTTCTAGTCCCCAGGCCAAAACAACAACTGATGGCAGCTGCTAACATTTAGCTTCTACCTGTAAAATATACAGACAAAGGCTTCTCCTCAGATCTCTGGCAGATGCTGGAAGTCATAAAACAATTGCATTCCTTCATGCTTTCAGGACTAGTAATTAGTTCACCCTAAAGACAATACAGAAAGCTTCCTAGTAGAGATGTTGTGTCTCTTGCTGCATTAAAAACTGAAAGATGCCATCTTTTATGGCCTAGCCATAAAGTAATTTAATTTCAGTTATTTTTCTGAAGATAACCTCCTGTATTCCAGTTTCCACTGTTAAAAAAATATACATTTAAACAGTCACAATAGTGCATATATATTTATGTTCTCTTTCAGTAGGGGACACTGTGGATCCATTTTAAATACAAGCATTTTACAAATGTCTTTTCAACACACACACACGTCTATACAAGCAGTTTGATATACACATGACATACAGTTCTAATACATTTGTAATACAAGCATCTTATATAAATCATTTTGACATTCACCAATGACATATAATTATTTACAAAATTCCAGCTGGCTGTGCATGCAGTATCTCCTTTTCTTATACTGCTCTACTGACATTTTAATTCATTAATGTCAGCATAAATAAAAGGGCAATTATAATGCACATGGGTTCAGTGTATTGTAAGCTAATGCACATTAATATGTCTTTAGAAGTTATATTATTTTACATAAGTTAAAGTATAAGACAAATGTGTTTACTAGTGCATGTACCAATGCAATACATGTTTATAAACCTGTTCATCTGTTTCTATCACTCTACAGAAATTGCATATATTTATGTTAATCTCTATTAATCTAGTATAATTCCTGCATATTCTCAAGAATTGTACAACTATATATACCTTACCTTTTGCAGTATGTCTATGTAATTGTCAAACTTTAATGTTTTCCTATATTAAGATTGAAATTGGTCATTTGTGATTGGTGCTATACCCTAATTAAATAAACAGTAAGGCATGAAGGCTGCCTAATCCAGAGCTTGTAGTAGCATCTTATTCAGTGCTGAATGCTGTGTGCTTAGGTTCATAGGTTCATAAGAGGTTACTAGGCTATTGGCCCTAGGGCCTTTATAAGCCTAGCCATATTATACTCATGTTCCCTTACTGACCAAGTTGTATGGTCTATATTTGCAGCATGAGTCTATGATCAGCACAGACTGCCCTTATCCAAGAGGGACATAGGTGAGATCGCCGGTGTAAATTTATGGTCTCCCATCCAGTTGTCCAAGTTACACATTAAGAAGGTCTGTTTTGCATGAATTGGGAGTTTGTTCCAGAGGAGTAGCAGTCTCTGGGAGACATATTGTTCTCTCCAGCATGTCCTGTTAATGTCGCAGGCTAGGTTAAGATCCCTAGAGTGAGTAAATCTTGTCCAGTTTGACTTGTGGATGTGCAGCATTTCCATTAGGGCAGGGTTCAAGACTGCTCTGTAGGCAAGGCACAAGTCACCCCTCAGCAGCCTATAAGATAGAGAGTATAGTGACAGAGCCTTCAGTCTGTCCATATAGGTCATGTGGTGAAGGCCCTGAATTTTCTTGGTGAGAAATCTCTGAGATCTCTCCAGCTGCTGCAGGTGTCTGGTGAGGTACATACAGAAGGGAGCATTGTACTCTATTAGTCGTCTAATGAGGGATGAGTACAGGGGAGTTATAACATCCTTAGCTCTGGATGTGATGCCCTTACTTATGAGATGTGCAACATAGAAGGCCTTCCTTACCACTGTGGACACATGGTGATCAAAGTTAAGGTTGCTATCAACCTGTGTTCCCAAATCTCTCACCACAGGGTTTGAGCTTCAATTTGCAGGGGCCTCCCCTTTGCTGAAAGGGATGATAGCACATGTTTAGCCTTTAGTTTAAGTCCATGGCTTTGGCACCAATCATTTGTCTGTTTAAGCCCTCTTTGTAGTATATCAACATCGTTGGGGGACTCAATGACTGCACCCAGTTTGCAGGCATCAGCAAACCTGGTAAGCCACAGGCCCTCACCTGGACTTCTGAGAAATAGATTCCAAACAGTAGGGGGCCCAGCACAGATCCTTGTGGTACACCACTGGTAACTGGTCTGCTGGTAGAGGTGGAATCCCCAACTTTGACTGTATGTGTTCTGCCAGTGAACCAGTTGACTACCCATCTAGGGACATTTGGGTTAATTCTCAGCTGGGTGAGTTTCTCAATTATGCTTGAATGCAGGATTGTGTCAAAAGCATTGGCTAAGTCAAGACAGGCTGTATGTACTGTTTTGCCTTCATCCACGGCTATGGTGACATTCTCAAAGAAGTCCACCAGGTTTAGTAAGCATGAGTTACCCTTAACAAAGCCAATTTAGATCAGGTCAACAGTTTGAAGGTCACCTATGTTTTTGTTGATAAGGTTCATGATGATTCTCTCCATGGCCTTGTAGATAAGGCTTGTTAGGCTTACAGTATGTGTCTATAGTTTCCATGGTCGGTTGATGGACCCTCTGGACCCCCTTTGTGCAAGGGAATTACTGTTGCTATTTTCCACTCTGTTGGGACAAAACCAGTACTTAGACTGTGGTTGAAGAGAGTGCCAAGTGGTTCTGCTAGGTCATGTTTTAGACTATTTAGTAGGCAGCCTGAGATGTTAACCGGTCCCATAGAGGCTGTGTTTTTGGCCATGGAGAGTGCTGTTATGACCTGCTCTTTGGAGATACTAGGTAGAGGACTGGCAACAGGTTTGATTTAGGGTATGTCTGGTGGGGACAGGGGGAGTGACCTTTGCACCAAATCTGTCTGCTAGCAGGTTGGCAATGTCCTCAGGGTCAGTACGAGTGGTACTGCCCACTACTAGTTTGGCACAAAGCTGGTGTATTAGAGCCTTATGTCTCTCCCAAAGTGGAGTTTTGTAGATACACACATTAAGTTTAGAACACATTAAAGTGCATCATTCTAAATCCTCCATTAAAAGGTTAAAATAGTAATGATACACGTGTCCTGAACTCTCAGGAGGTGTTCATCTACTTTGGACAGCCAATGCACCACCAGTAGTATGGTGAGAAGGTACATCTGTAAAGTCTGGTAACTGAATCCTTAAATAGCTCTGTATCCTCAGAGTCATGGGATATCTTAAAGTGGTTTCTAGTAAACATTACTATTACCCATTTTAATTATATAAGAAGGCTCAGCTTTGATTTCTTGAGACCTTGTGCCTCAAAATACAAATGCCTGGCAAAAAGGCTTTGCAACTCGTACACTAAGTGAACAAGTCCTCATAATACATATACTCATGATTGTATAATCAAACTTACCATGACAAGCCCCTCTGCACTCCAAGTGTGGCTTTCACCCCAATATCCCTTGAATCTCTGCACTTCCATTTGTGGTCTTCATCCCCTCACCTTCTTAATCAATTACTCTCACTCTGAAAGCATTGCATCTTTCAAAAGAGTGATTAGCATTTGACCGAAAATCTGACTCCCTCTTTCTCAAGAGGCTGTAGTCCTGAAGAACCTAAGAAATACTGTACATTCAGGGACAATCAAATCTCTCCTACTCTGTGCAAGACGCATGCCTAAAAAGCAGTTATTTCTCTGAGCTGTAGCTGCAAAGTGTGCAATTTTGTATCAAGGTAGCCACTTAAGAACCATATTAAAAGCAGACAGTATAGTGGTTCAGTGGATAGCATTCCTGCCTCGGAGCACTTGTTTCTACAGTTTGATTGCTGGCCTTGATGCCTTCTATGTGCAATCTGCACGTCATTCCTGTTATTACATGTGCTCCTGAAGCATCTGAAAGACCTGCTGCAGGTGAACTGGTGATCTTCCAAAATGCTTCTTAGTACATGTGCCATAAATGACCATCTGTGTATAAACCAGCACCAGTAGTGTAGAGGGATAAAGGCCCAACTATAAGCTAGTTCAACCAAATTTCATTAGTACAGGCACTGTCCACTGCTGACAGGGGAGGATGAGTGTGCCCATCCTGGAAGCAGGATAAGGTGGAACCAGGCATATACTAGATAGTTCAACTCTGAGCAGTAATTAGGATGTAAATATGCAGTCTGGGGGTGGACATTAGGCTCACAAACTCATTAGTGGAGAGTAGATTTTATATTCGGAGTGTGGAAGCATAGCACCATTGTGGGAAGGCACGGTGATCCTCTGTTGCAGATCACATATTCCCTTGCCCAGGGAGCGGAGTTGAGCTGTAGCATACACCTTCATTGCAGGGATGCAAGCAATGGCACAAAGCTGTCATGGCTGCCCGAATGATGGCCTTACCTTGGATAGCTCAAACTTCAACTGTACGTTTGCCTATGTCTTAAGTCTTAATTTAATAACGGTGTTTAAAAAAACAAAACAATTTTTATTGAGGCTGGCATAGGGTCTAGCACACTTGTGACCATGCACTGGAGAATGATTAAACACAAAAAAGTGACTCAGTAAATAAACAAATGCAGTTATTATGTTTGATAATGCAGTAATTCTACTAATTCATTGTCACTTTTGCAGTAAAGACCAAAGGTGGCACAAGAATTACATCAAGTCCTATATACATGTACACATCTGCATACTCACCCATGGATGCACGAGCACACAAACATGTTTGTGTATATATATACTGGACCTGATCATCACCAACATGGGGACACTATGCTCCAGACCAGAAGTGTATCCCTCACTGGTAAGATCAGACCATAAACTAATCTCACTGGATATTCATATCCCGACCCCACGCCCTGCCCAGAAAACCACAGTGAAAACTTCTCTACTTTCTAAAGCAAATTACACGCCTCAAAACCGAGAAATCCTTCAAAGCCCCGGCCTGTGAAAAGCCCAGACCGCAGAATCCTTTATAAACACATTCTATGAACACCTTCAGGAATGCATGGATCATGCAATCCCAAATAAAACCAAGACCCAATCCTCCAAAGGCAGACGTCCTGTCTGGTGGACCCCAGCCATAAACAAACTATACAATAGAAGGAGGAAGCTACTACATGATAGAGCAAAATCCCAAAAAGGGAAGGCATCTCTGATCAGTATTAGCAAAAAACCACGGGCACTCATAAAATCGTCTAAGGCCAGCTTCAAGAGAAAAATTGCACAGGACACTAAGGATAATCACAAGGCTTTCTTTAGTTATGTTAGGAACCTGGGTGGGAATTCCCAGATATGCTCAGAATTAGTCCAAAATGACAAAAATACACGAGCCCACAGACATTGCCAACATCCTAGCTGACAGGTTCAGTGCAAACTTCTCCCTCTCCCCACCAAAGGGCAAATATCTATCCCAACAGAGTGCCCCCCCCCTGACATCTCAGATGCTCAGGTAAGAGCTGCCCCCTCCAAAGCAAAAAAACAGCATCAATGGCACCAGATGGTGTCCCGGCTGCCCCTAAATGAACTCCAAGAAGAGCTAAACCCAAACATAAAACTACTGTTCAATCTTAGCCTTACTACAGGATATGTACCCAAAGAGTGGCATACAGCAACAGTGGTCCCTCTCCACAAAGGTGGTGCCTCAACGGATCCTGGAAACTATCCCATAAGCCTGACTAGCTTGGTCTGCAAAGCTATGGAAAGGATCATCATGGACCTCATAAATAAAGATATTGGGGACCTACAGACACTGGATCCTGCCCAGTTTGGCTTTGTTAAGGGCAGATCCTGCCTCTTAAACCTGGTCAATTTCTTTGAAACAGTCACCAAGGCCATTGACGAGGGGAAGGTGGTCCACACAGCCTACCTGGACCTCGCAAAAGCCTTCGATACAATACCCACTGGCATTATAGATAAGCTCACCAGCTTAAATATAAACCCCTATGTCACTAGATGGGTTGCAAACTGGCTCAAGGACAGAACCCACATGGTTAGAATTGCTGGAGCCATGTCAGACTCCAAACCAGTTACAAGTGGCGTCCCACAAGGCTCAGTCCTGGGACCTCTCTTGTTCGGTATATTTTTCGGCGGTACAGGCCAACACGGAAGGACTGTGGCTGACCAAGTTCGCAGATGACTGCAAACTGGGCGCCATAATCAACTCTCCAGCTGACACAAGCATCCTCCAAAAGGGCCTCATAGAAACAGACAACTGGTGCCAGAGCCATGGCCTCAAGCTAAACGCCAAAAGTGTATAGTCATCCCTTTGGCAAAACAAAGTGCCCACAAATTACCACATGGGTGGTAATCCATTAAGTACAGAAGAAGTCATTAGGGACCTGGGGACCCAAGTTGATAGCAATCTCTCATTTGACAACCACGTACAAAGTGGTTAGAAAAACATTTTATATAGCCCACCTAATCATGAAGGGATTCACATCTAGATCAGGGAGGTCATCCTCTTTACTCATCCCTCATCAGGCCCATAATTAAGTACAACGCCCTTTTGGGGTGTACCTTACCAGAAACCTGCAGTAACTGGAAAGACCCCAAAAGTACCTCACCAAGAGGATCAAAGGGCTCAAACATATGCCATATGCTGCCCGGTTAAAGAAACTCCAGCTCTACTCAGTGGCATACCACCTGCTCAGAGGCGATCGGTGCCCGACGTATAAAGCCATGTCCAACCCGGAATTAATGGACATGCTGCACCTCAGAAAATCCAAATCCCATACAGCTACGCGCTAGAGACTTGAACCACAGCACTGAAATATAGTACATGCTGGATGGACAGATTCATAACAGAGAGGCTCCCTTCACTCTGGAAAAAAATCCCAGTCCAGGTTAGGCAGAGTCCCACATTGACTCTCTTCAAGAGGAATCTTGATGAGTGGATGGGAGATCGTAGGGTTAACCCCAGCTATCACTTCTGTGTCACTGTTAGACAGAGGCACAGTATACTAACCTCAAAAAAAGGCATAGCAAAATTAAATTTAAAATGGGTGGCTAAAGCCAAACACACTCTGGCTAGGCTTATAAATGCCCTAGGGCAGATAGCCTAGTATGAACCTATGAACCTATGAACCTATATATATATATATATATATATATATATATATATATATATATAAAATAGGCATACTTAAAATAATCGAAACACCCAAATACTGATGTCATTAACGCTGGCACAAAAAAAATATTAAAAAAAAAAATAACACTAACATTCAAGTAAGCATGCTCCAATGCATAACCTCAGAGCATGAGACAAACCCCACAACCCCACAGCCCCTGCTAATAATAAATTATAACTCTGAGATCATGCAATACTGAGGAAATAGCATATTCCTCAACACCAGTAAAGAAGCTATCTCAGATACTTTTTGACTATCTGTTCTGTAGATCAAAGGGTCTCAATAAAACAGATGTCAACTTTAAAGAAAGTTGACGTAATTATTGTGTGTTTGTGAATGTGTGCATGTGTGTATGTGTGTAGATGTACATACAGTCCTTTGCACACACACACACACACACACACACACACACACACACACACACACACACACACACACACACACACACGCTTACACTTAAAACCTAGCCTTAAACCTCCTGTAGTGCAGGTCCATGGGATATATATATAGTCTGGGCAGAAGGGGGCATAGCTAGTAAACCTGTGCCAACCTTTTCCAGCTGTGTGTGTGTGTGTGTGTGTGTGTGTGTGTGTGTGTGTGTGTGTGTGTGTGTGTGTGTGTCTGTAAATCAAACCTGAAAGAGTGTTTTTATTAGCTACTTGGGAATGGACATGAAGGACTGGCTGGACAGAGAGAGTGCTAGAGGTCTTAACTTGGTCACTCAACTGAGATCTCAACTCTGTAGCTGTGCCAGCGGGGAGGCTTATTGGTGATCTGCAGAAAGAGTGAGAAACCAGCCCCAAACTGACTGTGGTCTGTGTGTGCTGTTATGGGAAATTGCACTTGATACAGAGGGCTGCATCTGGAAATGCTGGGTGTACCTGTTTTCCTCTCAGTGAAAGTCCCCCACTGTTGCCAGTGATGAGGATTGAGGTTCCTTGATTACTGGTCCAGTGGTTGGTCGTTGCAAGCAGTAACAGAAGATAAACAAGGAGAAAGGGTATAAGCAGAAATAATCAAGCAAGTTGAAAAAGTTCTGATAGTGGACAAGTATATACATAAGATGATGACATGGGTAGTTGGCCTATGTCTAAGGCTGGCTACAAGTGTAGCATATTAACAATTATGAGTAAAGTAGGTGTGGCCACTCCCACTGGCATTGTAATTCAGGAAGAGAACGCTCACACATGCACAGACCTGCCATCGGGGTGACCGTTCTTCACAACAGCTGAACTGATCAGTTGTTGGGGTTGGGTCTTTCGGCTTTTCCCAGTTAGGGGTTGCCACAGCAGAACTCCGGTCCGCTAATGATTGGCAGTAAATTTTTATGTGCCAACTTACCGGGCCT
Source organism: Protopterus annectens (assembly GCF_019279795.1). Classification (NCBI taxonomy): domain Eukaryota; kingdom Metazoa; phylum Chordata; order Ceratodontiformes; family Protopteridae; genus Protopterus; species Protopterus annectens. Next base: position 1,838,169,743 of record NC_056737.1, on the reverse strand, counting down.
GACGCACAACCTTCAATGAAGGAACGCCCATTCACACATGTCGCCACACAGAAGACGCTCTAACTGAGAATCGAACGGGACAACGTCTTACTGTGAGGCGACAACGCTAACATCCCTATTTACAACTCTGGATTAATTTTTATAGTGTGAGTGTCCACAGAATGTTGCTGCTTGCTTAATTGCCTATTCTTATAGGGACAGTCCCAGAGATTTTTTTGTTTTGATTCTGGTATTTTTGTTTAACATTTGTTTACTGGGAAAGTCCGACTTGGAACAAAGCCTATTTTCAGTGGAGGAATGTTCCAGATGCATGTCTTTGTAACGTGGGCGGAAACTGGAGTACCCGGAGGAAACCCACATGAACGCAGGGAGGACATGCAGACTCCACACATAAGGCACCCCAGCCGAGAATCGAACCAGAAAATCTCTTGCTGTAAGGCGACACTACCGCTGCACCACTGCGCCATCCAAAAATTTGTTCACACTCTTTTTGAACATGTCCCAGCTTTGGCTGTGGGGGTTGGGGGAGGGGTGCTTACAGGAAGTTTCAATGGTCTCAATGGAAGTTTCAATGGTCTCCATCAAATTCCATCTCAAACTGCAGTTGTATTCACAACAGCTCTCACATAGTCATTTATAAGTTTCACCTATGGATTTTATCCTCAGAGAAAAGTAGCCTTTCAGGAATTTTATGACCTTACTATTACCTTGCAGGGAAGCATATGAGCAATGCAAAGCTAAAACTTCAGTAAACAGAAATTTCTGTTCATTTCATATTTTATTTTGTGCAGATTTCTGAATGTTAGATGAGTCATGATGCATGACTGCCACTTGCTGTGTAGAAAGCAACACAATAATGCAGGTTTTGAACAATAGTAGAAGCAGTCTTTGATTTACATGTTTTGTTTTTTGATATTTGAATTGTAGTTAAGTCTAATGGTTTTCTGAGATGATACAAGCAATAGATTAATTTGAAACAATGAAGTCCAAAAGTTACTGTTACAATGGGGGCTGCACAGTACGACAACCTGTGATAGTTATACATACTAATTCTGATATTGTTTTACTATGGAGAAAGGGGACTGTCAATAGACTGCTAAGATTTAGTATGTAGTCACTAAACTGTACTCTTGACTATACTGCTTGCAGTTGCGCTATTCAGAATAAATAAGGGATATAAAGACCTGCACAATTAAGATAAGCTTTTTGACAAATTCATAAGTAAAACACAGAGAGTGTTGCCTAACCACCCCCACCACAAACGCACACAAAAATGTAATAACCTTATTGATTCTCAGTGACCAGTTCAGTCCCTGATTATTGTTAATTGTGTTTACCAGAGTGAAAGAAAACAGGGCTGCTTAAAGTAAATTGAAACGAGGAATAGAGTTGACGATGATGTGGTAAGTGGGTGGTGACCACTGGGAGGTATCAGGACAAGTTTCTTTAGGTCAGAATTTTAGATTCTGGGATTGTCCCTTTAATTCTGACTTTAGTAATGAAGCAGACTTTTTTGCTATTGGGAAATCGAGATCCACTTTCCAGAAAAGAACATGTACTCATTTTGTCTGCCATTTCATAGTTGTTTTTATCCTTACATAATTAAAGCACAGTGCCACTTGCTAATGCAATAATTTCATGAGGAAAGTTCTGTTCTTACCTTGCTACAGTGTTATGCATTTTAGTGCCCAGAAATGATTCATTGTCTTTCTTCTTTCCTTTGGTTTTTAGGTCATGAAGGTCTCGGCATATTTTTGTTTTTTATTTATTCATAACTGATGTAGTTTCAGAAAGGATCCCGCAGTGGTGCAGTGGTTAGCGTCATCACCTCACAGCAGGAGGTTCTCCAGTTTGATTCTCAGCTGGGGTGCCTTCTGTGTGGAGTCCATATGTCCTTCCTGCAGTCATGTGGGTTTCACTGGGTGCTTCACTTTACTCCCACATTCCAAAGACATGTAGTAGGTGGGTTGGACACTCTAAGTTGGCCATAGGTGCAGGTGAACTACCATGGCAGGGCTAGCCACCTGGCAGTGTTAACCTTGGCTTGAGATGATTGTCACTATTAAAGTGACACCCTGACCCCATGTGCAAAAGGAGTTGAGGATGGATAGATACAATTACTGACAAATTAATATAACTTTTAATGGAGAGTTACATCGGTGGCTAAGATTGCTTACAGTACCAGCCTAGAATTTGAAGCATTTTAGCAGTGATTAATATGACACATTAATGACATGTTTGAAGTGCAAAGGGGTTAAAGCAGATGGAATAGAATAGGTATTAGTAAGTAGAAGCTTATGGCTTGATTAAGTTATGGGATTTGAGATATTACACTGGCATTTTACAATTTACAAGAAGTGCATTTTCAACCGGAAATGGAATTTTGGGTAAGAGGATGTGTCTTTAAGTGAGGTTGGTATAGAGTCACCAGTTTTGGGGCCTAGTACAGAGAAGCAGTGATTTATGCATTTGAGTTTAGTTGAGGGGACCTCTAATGAGGGCACAGAATGGTCAAGGTTTCTAAGATTGTAGGTTGGGGAGTCTCACATTAATATGGAAGATAGTGGAGAGAAAATCTGGTTTTGTAGTAGTTTGAACAGTTGCAATGTGAGAAGGAGGCCTGCCCTTTGTTTGACGGGGAGCTATTTTGCTTTTTGTAGTGTTTTGCCAAATGTGTTCTTCCTTTGGTGAGTGTTTGAATGGGAGTGTGATTTTGTTTTGGGGCATATGCTATTAAGGGAAGCTATATTTTAGTTGGGATAGTAAAATGCGTTTTCCTGTTGTGATTCTGGAGGGTTTTGAGAGGAAGGGGAATATTCTGTTAGCCTAGAAAAGTAGTGGGTTTACTTCCTGTTTCTTTACTAATGAGCTGAAGGTAAAGTAGTCACAATTCCTTCAGAATTTCAGCACTTGCAGCTGCACATCAAAACAGCATGTAACACTCCTCTTCCTACGGTTTAATTACCTTCCAGAATAATCGGTGCATGGAAAATGGATAGGAAACATCAAAAGTGTTCATTAGCATATTATATGTCTGTTTGAGAGAATCCAGTCTCTTTCGGAGTTCACTCTTTATTCTCATGAACAAATAAGTGTTTCTAGAAGGCTATTATACCACAGAATTTGCTCTCGGTCTATAAATATATATATCATTGCAATTAGAAGGGATTGTATATATACAAAAGCCTTTTGATGTCCGTAGTTTGTTAAGTTCTAAGGGTAAATATGAAAACAGCTAGTGGAATATGTTAAATCCAACATATACGATTCCCTGTAACTGCAGCATAGCTTTATGCAGGAATATTGAAATGAGGTTAAAATATTTTCACACTTCACAAACCACTTTCAGCCTTTCTAAATGAAGATGAGTAAAATCTAAAAATAATGCGTCATTCTCAACACTTTTGAGAGCATTCCAAAGGCTGGATTGTCAGTACATGAATTCACTTGCTTATAACACTTTTTTATTTCTTGCCTTCATGTCTAGTCCTCATGTCTATTTTAAATTACTTTGCTTATTTAATGATGTCTTCAGTGGAAGTGTTTGATGTGCTTACACATATGTCATGATTTATTTGAAGGCTTATTCTATATTGTGGTTCTTTCGTACTAAAAAAACTATAGCACACGTAGTAGAAACACTAACACTGAAAACAAAGAAAGGATAGATCATACCATTTGGTTCTTTGTCAAAGCAAAATGGCATCAGTTAACATTGTTAAGAAGTCTGAAACCATAGGAATCATAACCATAAAAAATATTCTCCAGCAGCAGGCAGGTATACAGAATGAGAAGAAACATTCTGGTTCATGACTACTGGTAAATCCCATTTAAGATACTTGTCATTTTTTTTTACAAAGGAAGTAATAGGCATCAAAATAGTAGTGCACTGTGACAATGTTATGTTAGTCTTGTACATCAGGCCATGGGCCAGGTGAGGTTGGTAATCTAGATGTGAGGATGTCCCAGCAACACACACTCTGGGGTACGTTATAGCTATTGTACTTTGACTGTATCTCTAACCCCTCTTAAAAATGGCAAATGTAGTCATTTCAGGTTTGCCGTTCTACATAAGTGAGCTTGTGTTAAGGTATTGTCACAACCTAGAAGAGAAGCACTGATTTGTTTTTTAGTTTTGGTCAGATAACTCCACTGGAAATTAATTTCATAAGACAACGTGTATCACCTGCAGTACAAGAAACAATTTCACATACTATTCCATGCTCACAGATGGAAGCATTGTCTGTGATGTGAGTAGTTGAACTTGAGTGGCATAGATACTACTGTACTTACAATGTCTTCCAAGCTCATTTTGTGCACATTCTTTCTCGGCTCATGTATAAGAAAGGAGACTAACTGGCTTAAAGCTTACTTTGTTAATAAAATGTCTGCCGTTGATAATGAGCCATATGATACAGAAGTCAATACTAAGCATTCTGCATAATGCATAATGCTCTAACATTTAAACAACGCTGTGTGTGTGCGTGCATGCATGTGCATGATTTGTTTATGAATCTATATATATAGCTATATCTTTATCTCTCTTTATACATATATATATATATATATATATATATATATATATATATATATATATATATATATATATACTCAAGGTTTGGGTCTAATGCGACTAGCAAACAATGACTTCATTATTTCTGATATAAATACCCATGTTTCTCTCTGTATCTATATGTATGTGTCATAGATCTATCTATCTATCTAGACTGTAGAGTATGGAATGAGTTTTGTTTTTTGTGATGAGTGATAAAGCCATGAGTTATTAACCTAATGAATTTAGTCTCCATACTCTGAAACACTAAATATCTAATTTACTGCAACCTGGACCCCCTCCAAATATTCCACTTGCTTCCACTATGACTCATCAAGTTACAACTCAGAGAGGAGCCAACTCACTAAGTATAACTGGTCAGGAAATCAGTCGGGTGAAAACTGTACATGTAAGCATTATTCCTCCTGCATTCTTCACGTAGGCAGTAGACCTCTAATATTCTCAGAAACGTATATACACTAACTCCATGGTCATGCAAACATGATGAGGAGAAATCTTCCTAAAGAAAGGATTCACTGTTAGCACACACTTACAAACCATACTAGCCGAGATTTTCTATGGAAAGCAGCAATCATGGAGTTTATGTTCACCTAGTTATGCTCTGCATCTTAGAACCTCAACAAGCAATAGAACAGCCATTTCATGCATCTCTTTTGTTTATTTTTGTGTACATTATTGTTTCTCTTTCATTTCAGTGGGATGGATATGCTTCATCACCACCTGTGCCACATTAGTAATACCTGATAACCCTAATCCTGACCCTGTTCCTAACCATACATCTTACCTTAGTAAAACCCTTTCTGTAATGCTAATACTGTTCAGAGAAATTAGGGATTAATGTTATGAGAGGGCTGGAGTGTAAAGATCACAAAAGGAAATTGTTTTCCTTTTGTGGTCTTCTGCACTTTCTGTGTTACGGGGTTTCAGGATTATGAATGTTCAGAATGTTTTTGCCAGTGCATTTATATTTGGCATTTGGGTATTTCAGCCATTCATAATAGAATCACACATGCACACTCGCCACTCAGTACCGAAGGAGATGACTGGAAAGGATAGCGGATCTACTAATGAAAGATGTCACAGCACAGAGGCCTGTTTACTGCATAGTTAATTGAAATTACACTCCTGTAGACACAGCTTAAAACAGCATGGGATACTGCATGAAATATCACTCATTACACAAATATCCACCAAGCCAGAGAAACACAATTGACTTGTTGTCTATAGAACCCTATCTCCCCCACCCCTTCCACTACTCTGCGTAACACAGAGGATACTGATGGCAGTTACGTTCAGTCATGCACTACTCCTAACAAAGGGAAGTAAACCTTGTGATACCTACAGTTGCTGGTTTAACCACTGGGCCTATGTAACCCACCTCTTAAAAAACACACCCAGGCCTTCTGCTGTGATACTTAAAGTACAGTAGCAGCACACTTCATAGTATGTTAATAACTCCTGCTTTTGTACATCTACCACAGTCAATGCAAGGATGGAAGCAATGGTAAACAAACACAAAGGATCAACAACGGATGTGCTGACACAATTGAAGGGACACAATGGATGGTTCATTTATGCTTGCTTTCTTATAAGGTTCCCATATTGTTATTCCATACTCAAGTTTGGGTGTAATGCGACTAACAAACAATGACTTCATTATTTCTGATTTCCTAGACCTTATAAATCTTTTTATACAACCTATAGTTCTATAACTATCATTAACCTATTGGTTGATATGATTAGAAAACCTCAAAGCTGGATCTACCTATATACCCAGGTCCTTAAATGAATCTACAGTTTCAATCACTGTGTGCTGTATTAAATATTAATCATTCAATTTATATCTCCCAAATCTCATATGTTAGTTTTTGATGTATTTATCAGCATATTATTCTCTTGTGCCCAAATCGTCAATTTAGTCAAGTTCTTTTGTAGATATTCCTTATCTGTAACATATGTAATCAGTTTACTCAATTTCAGGTCATCTGCATACAGACAGTAGAACACCTGAGATGAAAAAGGTAGGTCTAAAAAATACAATCTAAGCAAGTAAGAGCCTAGGACAGCGCCCTGTGGGACACCCTGACTTAACAGGAAGCATCTTTATTAAATTGTCATGTGTGACACCGACAATCTTACATTTATATAAATGAAAAGAAACCATAGCAACACGATCTCATTTGCAAACATTGTACATTACAAACCGTGCCAACACAACTGTAGCTGCAAACATTATACATCACTTTTAATATATCCAGTCATTGTCAGAAAACCACTGCATAGCTCATTCAGATCCTGCCTTCTTTCATACATCATTCCTCCTCTGCATCAGTGTTTGGTGTATGACCCTGTCAAATGCTAAAGTTAATTCTATATAGATTACATCACAGCACAATTTTTCATTCACAAGTGTTATTATACTGCTATAGAACATCATATTACAGGTGGTAATAGATCTATTTTTAACATATGCATGCTGATACATGGATTTAAGTCCCAACCTATCCAAGTCTGATGATAACTTATCCAGTATTACCTTTTCCATTATTTTTCCACATGAAAGTAGACTTAAGGGTCTGTATGACTCTGGGTTTGTCCTATGACATGACTAACAGTGCAGAACAAGTATTGCTCACTGGGAGTTTGAACCAAAGATATTTTTACCCTCTGATTCTGAGACTGTTTTGAAGGGTTTGATCATAAAACATACACTGTATATGGATTGTCCTATGAATTATCCAAAATATGTTGCTGTGTGCCTAAAATAGGGGGATTCTGACATGCACAAGTAGCAAAGCACTGTGTGGGTCATAGTGGAGGGTGTCAATAACATGCCCACAGGTGGCCTGCAGTAGGCTGCAGCCTTGTGTTGTGCTGTGCACATACAAAAGACAGGGGCCTTACAACAGTGGTCTGCGGTCACTGAGGTTGCTAAGTGTATGGCATGGGTAGAGTGGGTGACATAAATGGCAGTTAAGCATAGTGAAGGACCCTACAGCACTGAGACATTGCCGAGGACATACAGGGTATATGGGGACACAATTCTTCCTTAACAGCTGTGGAGCAGGCTGTATCTGTGTTGTTATAGATGTGGGGACAGCTTTCATGGGAAATGCTGCTGGTAGGTGTATGGCAGGAACACAAATATGATGACATACAGACTGCTTCTAATGTCAGGCACCTGTACAGGTACCATATGCCTCATCATGGGTCTGATGTGCTACAGTACCTGGCAACCCTGGATGTTATGTGATAGTGGGGTAACAAGATGTGGGTGGAAGAGGAATATAACATGCTGACAGCTTAGATGCATGTATCTTTACATTTGCAGGTGAGCATGCTCAAGAACACCAGGAAGAAGAGCAAGACATTCTCCAGGCAGAAAATGGCATCATATTACAGGCCCTCCATGAATATGGTTGTCTGAATCTTCTCACTGGTAGGAAAGAGCAGGCTTTTCTACAGCATGCCCAGTGGGACCTTGCTGAACAGGTGAATGTAGTTAGTGGCCATAATCACACACATGATCAAGTGCAACATAGGACCACAATATGATTGCTCTTGCAGACAACAAGGCAACCCACCTGGCAGAAGAGCAGTGGACTATGGGTGGGGGCCCACTGATAGAGACATCATTAACTGACATAGAGGAGTTCCTGTCACCTCTAACTGGGCAGTATGACAGGTCTCTTGTTTACAGTGGTGGATTCAACATTGGTACAAAACTAGACCGAGTACCTCGCTTGTCAGTTGGTGATCCCCCAGACAAGTATTAGCCGACATATACAAAAAGCTGTACAACCTGCCTGACTCAGAACCATATATATAATGAGTATGGTCATTTTGTTATTACAGGCATGTTGGGACTTTAGCAGTAAGAAAAGTGAGCATGTGGTGTGTGTGTTATAGATTTTGCATGCTACTCTGTTTTATACCTGCACCATCACTGTAATATGGGTGTTTAAGAAGGGTGCTTCAGTACACTCATGTGTGTTTATTTGTTGAAATTGGTGCTTCAGTGCCAGAGTCATCCACTGTTGATACTGGCATGCCTGAAGTTAGAGAGCTGCCTGAACCTGATGATGATGGCTGCTACAGCCTGGTCCAGTCTGGAGTCTTGTTGGTAGTGTTAGACATGGATATTGCGACAAGCATATTACCTCCCCCTCTCTAAGATACTGGTATTGTGCTTGTGCAGCCCACTGCTTACTCCAGGAAGCTACAGAAGGACAGGGGTTGGCAACACATCAGCATGAAGTAAGTCTTCTTCTCATGTAGCAGAGATATTCTTGGCTGCTACTAGATCCCTTGAGAGTGGAAAGAGAAGTAGGTGTTGGTATACCAGTGGATAGCGATGCCATGGGTGCTATGCCTATCCTGAGCTGAGATTTACTATGGCCACCACACATCATAAGTGCAGGCCCATCACACAGGTGCAGCAGAGCCATAGAAGAGCTGAATGGTATGCTATGTGGTCTGCATGACAACTTCTAAGAGGACCTACCCATTTATGCAGCATTTTTGGAAGCCAGCATAGGGAACTTGTATGCTGCAGATGTCCCTGTATGGCCACACATCATGGGCATCCGTTACAATCCTCTTTGCTGATCATCCTCCAGTTCAGCTGGTGAAGCCAACCACGAGAAGATAAGGACATGAGCTATGCTCTGTAGCATCGCCACCTCCACACTTACATACTGTGTTGAGGGCGCTATGTGATGCTGTAGATGCAGACATGGATGGGATTTTCTAACCAAAACCACCAGTACTACATCATTCCATTCATGTTCATGGAGCATTTCCTCCTCTGTGTTTGCTATGGATCAAATCACAGACATTCACTAGAGATGATGCCCCTCCCCCATCAACAAGGGCATATATAACTGGCACAAAAAACTCTTTCAGGTACCCTAGACTTGTCCTTCATACCCCAGCACAGTGCGGCATATTCTATTGAAGCTGTGTCAGTGTACACTCACACATACCCATCGGCACCATGTGTCCCTGCCCTGGCACATCACACCAGAAACACCACTCCATTCCTGGCAAGTCTACATGGCTCCTTACAATCAACTGTATCAAGATACACATACATTAACCCACACAAGTATCAACTTCCCCAACACAATGCCCATTGCCGACACCTGTCACTGTGACTCTCCCCATTTATGCCCAGTATGCTCTGCCATCAGTGCTGTGTTAGCAGGGTAGTATTATCTAATGCACAGTGTGACCAGTCTATGCATGGGGTAGCACAGCTTGGTTGTAGTCCTGCACACACTATAGTTACAGTTTGCTATGTCTACTCTTGCCCATACTTTTGAACCAAATGCTGCCTCTAAGTCAGTGACATGTTGTTATGCACTACATCCACTTCTGACTCACATTGTTATCACCCTGATATCAGCTCCGCCGTACGCTATTCAACAGTCACCTTCTCTGCTGCTGACTATGGGACTTTATTTGCAAATGTCAATACCCTGCTGTATTTGCTTGCAATCTAACATGTTGTGTAATATCTCACACACAGTAAATATTTTGCTGCAAGTTTCTGGATTGTAGTACAAGGTACCACCAAAAATATTATGACAGTGGAAGTGGGCCTTCATCAGTCCAAATGCACATTTAACAGTGTTTCAGGTTGTGCATTGTCTGTGATGGTCTTTGGATTTCTTATTGTTGTCATTAACCATGGCTCTGGGGCATAGTCAGTATTGTCAATAAAACATCCCCGGGGGAAATTACTCCATATCACTCACTGATATAAAGTGGATGGAGGAACGGTGGGCACTGCCTGTATGGCACACTGACACAATGTATATTATACCGTATGCATTGTAGACCACCTGGCATTTTCAGAGTGGAAACTCCTATGGTTGATATATTGTTGTACCTGCTCTCTACATTTGGCCTTGATGGAGATGTGGGTGCACTCAATCATAAATTCCTGCATGTAATTGATTATATTCTCTGCAGTGCATGGGAACTGTATATTCTCTTTCACATGCTGTAGTATGACACTGAGAAATTGGCATAATGTCCTTCAGGCTGATGCCTGAGATACAGCCACCATGTCCCCTAGTGGTTGATGAAAGATCCCATACATTAGTGTCCATGGGGATGGGTATTCCATACATTCTGCAAGCTTGCTTAGGAGGGCAAGACATTTATAGCAGCTCCTGCATGGTGTGTCTGTCCCCATGATAGCAGTCCACTATTTTTGTATCATAGAGGGGATGAAATGTTAAGTATGGTCTGATGAACCGTTGTGTGGCTGGTGATAGTGTACATCTTTGTGGCTACTGGCTGCAATGATAGGCTCATACATATACACTTCTGCCAAACCTGTAGCTTCTCCTAACATGTTTTCATGGTCTCTGTCTCGGAATATGAGGATGTTATTGCTTATAGCTACTCTGTCAGTCACTCCTCATTGTCTCATTTTATACATTTCTGAGTAGCTCTACCATGTTCCTCATTTTAATAATGTTGCTGAATTCCATGTCACTGGACACTCATTTGCATTGTTGGCTGGGGTATTTTCTGGCTTAGCACATTTATGCTAATTGCATCTCTGAACTGCCCCTGCCCAGTGAGTAGCCACTTTGCCTACCACATTGTTCTATTTGTTCCTGGATCCCAGGGAGCATCTAACAGTATTACTGGTGATAAATTAATCAAAATATTTAATGACAAGAAGCCAGATTCCCATTTGAATGAATGATAGAATAGTGAAATGGAGCAGCAGTTTTTTGTGGATGAACCCAAGAAACTGCAGGATTGCGAGGATATTACCCAAGAAGATCCTGATGAGCAGATGACACTGCCAGAAGGTGGAGACTGAATGAAACAGACAAATCCAGCAAAATGCTGCTATTATGAATGGGTTTTTCTTTTTGCATAGTTAAGGTGGGGTGAAGAGGGAGGTTGCCCCAGGTTTTGTTAGGAGGGTGCAATCTGATTGGTAATGTGTAAGTGGAGTATTGCTGGCATTCAGTGAGCATTGCACTTTGGCATTTTATTCATTCATTCATTCATTTTAACAGTCACCATTGTGCTGCTGTTTAAATGAATAAATGAATGAATAAATGAATGAACTACCCAAGAAAAAGAAATGAAAAAAAAAAAGATGGTTTTTTTTGTTCCTCAACTTTACAGTTTGAGAGCTTCAACCTGGGGACTACACAGGGTGCCAATTTAGCTATCTATTTCTGTGGGATTCTTGGTGGGGAATCTGCTCTCAGAAAGCACTTTATCAAGAAATAATAGAACCTATGCTGAACAGCTGCAACCCATGATGAACGGAATGAAAAGGGACTCTATTTGTTTAAGATCATCTTCACCAAACCCCTTCCCTAACAAGCCTTCTAGTGAAACTGCAGCTCTACTGAACAACTTTTTCATCAAAACAATAGAAAAGCTTACTAAACCAGGAACTCTCTATATTAAGACGCCATCTCCCACATCATCTCTTCCCTCGTTCTCCCTAGCAGCAGTATTAACTTTCTTCATCAGATCACTTCTTAACAAATTCAAATCCTATTCCCCATCAGCCGACAAACTCCCTCCATTATTTCTCAAACATGCAGCCAGATCTGTAGCACACCCTGTATCTATACTTATCAATAGATCCATCCACGAAAATACAGTACCAGATATCTGGAAAAAAAATTGTTCATAATACCCCTCTACAAGGGAGGAAATTCTACAGAACCATCAAATTGCAGGCTTATTGCCACATTATCCCCCTTTTCTAAGATACTGGAAAAATGTATACATAGACAAATACTAAACCACTTCTTACAGGCAAACCTAATTACACCCACACAACATGGTTTCTGACCCTCGCACAGTACTATCACTGCCCTACTATCTTTCACACACAACATTGCCCAAGCCAGAGATAATAATAAACTCATATCAGCTGTATTCCTATACATATCCAAAGCATTTGATACTGTTTCCCATCCTATCCTCCCAAACAAACTTTCCAACCTGCAACTCTCTACCTCCACTACTTCCTGGTTTAACAGCTACCTCTCAAACAGATATCAGTCTGTCAGATGGCAAATATCCTTTTTCCCCTTTCCATCTTGTTAAGACCGGGGTTCCACAGGGCTCTATCCTGGACCCCCTACTTTTTAATATATTTACAAACAACCTCCATGTCTCCTGCCCCCACTCTACCTTACAGTATGCAGATGATTCCACAATTATTAACACATCCAACAATATACAAATTCTCCACACTGTCACTCAACAATCTCTGCACCTAGTAGAACAATGGCTAACTGAAAACAACCTGCTTCTCAACCCCAAATAGACCAAGCTTCTCCTTTTCCTTCCAAAAAACTTCAATCCAGTTAAAGAAAACTTCACTATCTCATCCTTAGATAATACAGTTATCACCGCCAACTCAAACACCAAATTGCTTGGCATTACTGTAGATGACAATTAAAATTCTGCCTGGGATGACATGATTGACAAACCTCAATACTTTGCCAGAGATGGCCTGCATCTGTCACCCCTGGGTTTCCAGATACTGGCTAAGGCTCTTGCCACCCCTACAGTGTCTTTTTTAGGTGATGTTCCAAAGACCAAATTACCACTGTAACAGCTATAAATAAATACAATCTGAGGGTCATGCTGCTCAATACTACAAGTCTAAATCTCAAGATGCACTTGCTCGAAGCACTCCTCAAAATGGAGAACATCGACATTTGTGCTGTAACGGAGACCTGGTTTAAAGCAGCAGAAAGCACCCCTGCACTACCAGGCTATAACCCATTCCACACCTTTCAGCCCCAGAACATTTACTGAAGCTCTAAAGGCGGTGGTGTCTCCATATTCATAAAGGATATGCACACCTCCAGACTAGTATCCTAGCATAATGCATCTGAGATACTTCAGGTACAAATAACATTGGGTAAGACAGCAATTCAGGTCATAGCCTGCTATAGGTCCCCAACCATGTCCCAAGACTCTCACTCCACATTTCTATGCACCCTGGAAAATATTAGGGTTCAACCCAACACGCTCATACTAGGTGACTTCAACTACCCCTCCATCAACTGGGAAAACTACTCATGCACCAACACACTGGCTAAACACTTCCAGGAATTCATCAATTCCAATGCCTTGGACCTGCTCATTCTTACCCCCACTAGAGGAAGCAATATCCTTGACCTGGTTATTACTAACATGGGCAACCGTTGATCTACACCAATAGTCATTCCTCCCTGGTTAGATCCAGTCACAAACTAATCACCATGGAAATCCACATCTCACCCACACCCCCACAAAGGTAACCACCATGAAAAACTTCTCCAAAGCTGACTTTGGGCTCCTAAAAACAGAGTTGGCTAACTTCACGGCACCCATATCAATGGAAAATAGATGCATGACTGCCGAATTATACAACAATGCACTGTATGAACACGTACATAAATGCATGGAACTAGCCATACCCAACAGAACCACGTCACTCTCCTCCAAAAAAAAGGAAACCAATCTGGTGGTCCCCTGCCATTAATAAACTCTACAATAGAAGGAAGAAACTGTTGCAGAAAAAGGAGAAGTCCCAAGACTGGAAAAACTCCCTTATTAGCCTCAACAAAAAGTTGAGATCCCTCATCAAAATCTCCAAAGCCAGCTATGAAGGCAGAATTGCAGCAGACAGTAAAAACAACCACAAAACCTTCTATAGTTATATCAAGAATCTCCATGGCAATACCCAGGTTTGCTCTCAGTTACCACACAATGGTACCTCCTATACTAAGCCAACGGATATTGCCAACATACTGGCTGACAGATTCAGTGCCAACTTTACCCCTCTCTCTCTCTCCCCCTAAAGGACCAATCACAATACCAGAGGAATGCCAGTCACCCAGCGTTACTGCAACATAGTTTAAAGCTGGATTTTCCAAGTCCAGGAATACAGCTTCCATGGGACCCAACAACATCCCTGGATGTGTTCTACATGAACTACAAAGTGAAGTGGCACCACAATCTGTGTGCCCTGTTCAGTCACAGCCTCACCTCAGGCTTTGTCCCTACAGAATGGCGCACTGCTACAGTCATCCCTCTCTATAAACGAGGAGTGACTACAGACCCTGAGAATTATCGCCCCATTAGCTTGACCAGTCTGATAAGTAAGGCTATGGAGAGCATCATCATGGACCTAATTAACAAGGATATAGGGAATCTTCAAGCTCTAAATCCCACTCAATTTGGTTTTGTGAAAGGTAGAGCATGCCTGCTGAACCTGGTTGACTTCTTTGAGTTAGTCACCAGAGCTGTGGATGAGGGCAAGGCAGTTCATACAGCCTACCTCGATCTGGCGAAGACCTTTGATACCATTCCCCACTCAGGAATTATTGATAAACTCACCAAACTAGACATTAACTCCTATATCACTAGGTGGGTTGCAAATTGGGTCACAGATGGTACACACAGTATAAAAGTAGCGGACTCCAAGTCAGACTGCTGACCAGTCATGAGTGGAGTCCCACGGGGATCAGTCATGGGTCCTCTCCTTAGGTTCATAGGTAAGTACTAGGCTATTAGCCCTAGGGCCTATATAAGCCTAGCCAAAAAGGTAGCCTGGATTTTGCCACCCAAGAAAATTATTTTCCTGTGCCCCTGTCGAGCAGAGCCACAGAAGTGATCCCTGGGGTGAATTTCCTATTTCCCATCCAATCATCAAGATTTTTCTTAAAGAGTGCTAATTAGGAGCTTTGCTTGATATAGATAGGTAGCTTGTTCCAGAGTATGGGAAGTCTCTGGGACAGGAATCTATCCCTCCAGCATGTTCTGTTTATTGTGGTGACAAGGTTTAGGTCCCTAGAGCATGTAGCTCAGAGGGATTGGGATTTCTTTAAGTGGAGCATGTCCAACAGCTCTTGGTTTGACATAGCTTTGTATGTTAGGCAGAGATCACCTCTGAGTAGGCGATATGCGACGGAGTAAAGCTGGAGTTTTTTGAGAAGGTCTGAGTAGGGCATCTGTTTGAGGCCAGTAATCCTCTTTGTGAGGTATTTCTGTGGCATTTCCAGTTGTTGTAGATGTCTTGTGAGGTACATTCCAAAAGGGGCATTGTACTCTGGGTCTAATGAGTGATGAGTAGAGGGGATCAATGACCTCTTTCTTTCTGGATGAGAAATCTTTTGTGATGAGGTGAGCCACGTAGAAAGATTTCCTGACCACTGTGGTGATGTGATTATCAAAGTAGAGATTACTGTTCACCTGGTCCCAAGGTCTCTTATCACACTTTTGGCATTAGGTAGACTACCACTTATGTGGTAGTTCATGGGTACAGAGTTTTTACCAAAGGGGATGACAATACACTTTTTGGCATTGAGCTTCAGGCCATGGCTTTGACACCGGGCATCTGTCTTAGTGAGGCCCTTTTGTAGTATGTCCACATCGTTAGGAGTTTTGATTATGGCTCTTAGTTTGCAGTCATCTGCAAACTTTGTTAACCAAAGACCTTCTGTGTTAGCCTGTACTTCAGAGAAGTAGACACCAAACAGGAGAGGACCCAGGACTGAACCCTGTGGTACGCCACTTGTCACTGGTCTGAAGTCAGATTTGGAGTCTGCTACTTTCACAGTGTGGGTTCTGTCCATGAGCCAGTTGGCAACCCATCTTGTGACATAGGGATTTATACCTAGTTTAGTGAGCTTATCTATAATTCCAGAGTGGGGGATGGTGTCAAAAGCCTTGGCGAGATCTAGATAAGCTGTGTGAACCACCTTACCCTCATCTATGGCTTTGGTGACTGCTTCAAAGAAGCAAAGCAGGTTTAGGAGACATGATCTGCCTTTTACAAACCTGAACTGGGTAGGGTCCAGAGTTTGGAGATTACCAATGTCTTTGTTTATGAGTTCCATGATGATACGTTCCATGGCCTTGCAGACCAGGCTCATCAAGCTAATGGGGCAGTAGTTCCCGGGTTCCGTCATGGCTCCCCCTTTGTGGAGTGGGATAACCATCATGGTGCACCATTCAGTGGGCACAAAGCCTGAGGTGAGGCTATGACTGAACATGGTACTTAGGTAGGGTGCCAGTTCATTCTGTAGTTTGTGTAGAACGCAGCCTAGGATATTGTCAGGTCCCATGGATGCTGTGTTCTTGGCTTTGGAGAGTGTGTTTTTTACCTATGCAGCCATGATTACAGGAACTTTGCATTCTTGGTATAGAGATGGGCTCTCTAGGGGTGAGAGGGGGCTAAGGTTAGCACTGAACCTATCTGCCAACAATATCAGTTGGTTCTGTATATTTAGAGCCATTGTGCTGTAACTCAGAGCAGATCTGAGTGTTGCCATTGAGATTATTGACATAGCTATAGAATGCTTTGTGGTTGTCTTTAGAGGCAGTGGCAATTTTGTTTTCATAACTAGCTTTGGAGGATTTTATGAGGGATCTCAGCTTCTTAATGAGGTTGACCAGGGAGTTCCTCCAGTCATGGGATTTTACTCTTTTTTGCAACAGTTTCTTTCTTCTGTTGTAGAGTTTGTTTATGGCAGAGGACCACCAGATTGGCTTCCTTTTTTTGGAGGCTAGCATCTTGGTTCCATTAGGGATAGCATGATCCATGCACTCGTGTAAGTGCTTATAAAGTGCATTTAGTACTCTTGTTTGGGATCTACTTCTCAGAAGTCCAGGCCAACATGGAGGGACTCTGGCTGACCATGTTCACAGATGACTGCAAGCTAGGAGCCATTATTAACTCCCCAAGTGATGTAGACATCCTACAGAAAGGCCTCACTGAGACTAATGACTTATGTCGAAACCATGACCTTAAGCTTAATGCTAAAAAATGCTTCGTCATCCCCTTTGTGAAAAACTCAGTTCCCACTAATTGCCACATCGATGGGAGCTCACTGAACACTGACGGCATTATAAGAGATCTGCGGATGCAGGTTGACAGCATCCTCTCATTCAACCACCACATTGCCACTGTGGTCAGAAAGTCCTTCTATGTGGCACAGCTCATTATCAAGGGTTCTGCATCCAGGAAGAAAGAGGTCATCATCTCCCTCTACTCTTCCCTCATGAGGCCAATCATCGAGTATAATGTCCTATTTGGCATGTACCTCACTAGACACATGCAACAGCTGGAAAGGCCACAGAAGTACCTTATGAAGAGGATCCTAGGCCTTAAACACATGACCTACATGGACAGACTCAAAAAAACTCCAGCTATTCTCTGTCTCATATCGTCTACTAAGAGGCGATCTCTGCTTGACTTACAAAGCCATGCCTGACCCACCTCTGTTAGAAATGCTACATCTAAAGAAATCCCAATCTCTCCACACCACACACTCCAGAGACCTCAACCTCATTATCACAATCAACAGAACATGCTGGAGGGACAGGTTCATAACCCAGAGACTTCCCAAGCTCTGGAATAGACTTCCCATACATGTCAAGCAGAGCACCTCACTGGCCCTCTTCAAGAGAAATCTTGATGAGTATATGGGAAATAGAAAGTTCACTCCGGGGATCACTCCATTGGCTCTACTTGATAGAGGCACTGGGAACTAACGTTGGGTGGCATGATGCCAGGGCACTTCTATGGGCTAGGTTTGTAAAGGCTCCAGGGCCATTAGCCTCGTACACACCTATGAACCTATGAATGCATGTCACTGAATAGGCATTCACTGAAAATAACTTTCGGTGAACTAACACACACACAGTCTTGGTATGTACTGATTTTTATTAATCAAGTATTAAGCTTACTTCTTGTTTTCCTGTCCAACTGATCCAATACCTTTTGGGGCCAGTCAATCCCTCAAAAACTGTAAGTTAGGACAGGAAGAGGAAATTGATTTATAGCTTGGACTTCGTTCCTAAATGTCAGCGCTGTTTTCAGTATTAATGTTTGTCTTCTAAAATATTCATATTTGTTCATTTTCTATTGATCCTTCATCAATGCACAAATATTTATACACTAGCTCTTGCTCAAGTTTTTTATATCACATTTTTGTCCCGGGCTGATGTTTTCTTGGTGCTGCAGCTTTCCTGCTTTAAAGGTTGCTTTTGCACATTTTCAAGACTAAATGATATTTTTATATCATCTGAAAAAGTTTTGACCACTTGCAGTTGTGCTTTTAGTTCCTCATCTGATGAACTATACAATTTTAAGTCATCAACAAAAAATGATGAGAAATGTTTACACTTAAATATTTTCTGGTAACCAAATTGTTGTCATGAACTAATCTGTTAAATAGACAGGTTAATGGGTTAAGGGTAAGACAAAAGAGCAGTGGTGACAGAGTCACCCTGGAATATCCCCCTTTGAATTATTATCCCTGGAATAATAATTCGTCCTTTATCATGGCTTAACTGCAAAGTGGTTTCATTGTTGCCATAATGTAATCGATCAGTGTAGGGTGTATATTATACTTTAAGAACTTTTTTATACGTGACTGTCAAATGCTTTTTTGTAATCTATCCATGCCTTACTTAGATTCTTGCCCTTTTTACAGTTCTCTATTATGACCTTATTTAACAACAAATGATCCTTTGTTCCATATGACTTTCTTTTGTTACCCTTTTGCTCTACTGGCTCTACTGCTATGATTTCTTCTAAATGACTATAAACTCTATTGGCATCAATTCCAGTGTATAGTTTATAAGTTGTCAGAAGGCCAGTTATTCATCTATAGTTTTTAGGATAGCTTGCAGGTTCCCTCTTAAGTAGGAATATTGTTTTTCCTGTTGTTAACCAGCTTAGCGTCTGTTCGGGGTATGCATATAAATAGTTCTTACTCATGGCTAAATCTTCATGTAAAGATTTTAATACTTTTATCCAGAAGTTAGGTACTGCATCTGGGCCTGGGTTTTTCCAGTTAGGAGCTATTCTTAACACTCTTTCACTCTCTCTGGCCATTACTTCATCCCAAGTCATTTCCTGCACACTTGAACTTGTTATTCTTTCTTTTACTTCTTATATCCGTTCAGCATCTTTGCTATGTTCCACAGGATGTTCATAGATATTTCTCCAAAATATATATATTTCTTCTTTGTTTGGTGGTGTTTCAATTCCTTTTGCCTTGTTTCCCAGTTTTCTATAAAATGTGTTTGCTCATCAATAAATTGCTTATTTGTACTTTTCCTTTATATTTAGCTGTACATCTAGTTTTTTTCTGCCTGTGCTGATATTTTTAGTTTATTATTAATAGTAATGTACAATACATCCTGGTCTGTTCTGATACTGCACATTGCTTTTATCACTATCTTTCTGGGTATTTTTGTTGATGTGTTCCTGCTTCTGTACTCTTACAGTGATGCTTCTTGTCTTAATTTCTTTATAGTTTTCTCTGTTCAGTATTTCCATGATGACATCTGATATCTCCCCTTGCTTTTCCTTACTGCCCTGTGTTTTTTGTGGTAAGACTTTAACTATTTTTAATTTAACTGCACGGTAATATATTCTATTTACTTCTGTTATATTGCATGAATTTCTATGAACAGTTCTAATTGTGTTCATTTGTTTTATCAATCTTCTAACTTTTTGGGTTTTATTGACTTTTTTTGTCTATTTCTTTCAATGATCATATGTTTCTCCATCTCTATTAAATCAAACAACTCTTCTTTTAGATGATTTTCTTCTAAACTTAGGGCAGATTCTTTGTTCTCCATTTGCTGCGGGCATTTTACAGAAAGTTCCAGAGCATTTTCCTGTGACACATTCTCTTCAGTTGCATCCTGTGTCATCCATTGCTCTTTCATATGGGAACTCACTGACCTATCACTCAACATTGACTGCGGCAGTATTGCTACAGTTTCCTGTTCCTTCCCTTGCTGTGCAAATCCAACTGAACTTTTGTACTGGTTTCCTATGGAAGGCTCTAAAGTATTTTATATGGCAACTGATCAGATGTTTCCCGCTCCACTGGTTTCTCCATAATTTGGAGATTCATTGCTCTATCCTGCTGTGGTGTTATCAGAGTTAGAGTTTCTGCACTAAACCTCACTTTCTATTTCTTTAACTTCTCTATTACTAATCCTCTTTTCTACTTTTCCTCTGTTTTCTGATTTTTTGTATTGTAAAATTTTCCATGTCTGGATGCCTTTGCCTGTATTTCTCTTCCAATATCTTTGGTTGCGGCTCTTTTTGTATTGATTAGTTTTGTGTTTTCCTTTGCATAAATATGTGACCATATTAAATCTCTTTCTTTCCCATGTCCATATTTCTTCTTCAGATGTGTCCTGCTCCTCCTGTTTCTCCTTACTTGGGGGACTCATTGTTCCATCTTGTTGTAATACAACCTGTGTTAGACTTCCTACACTAAATCCTTCATTTCACAGGTATTCCATAACTTCAACTTCTATTTTTTCAACTTCTACCTTACTAATCTTCTGTTCTACATTCCTTCTTTATGATCTTATTTTTTGAATTATGAAAATTTCCATATCTGGATGCCTTTGCCTGTATTTCTCTTTGAATATCTTTGGGGCTGCTTTTTTATATCGATTAATTTGACTTTCTTCTTTGCATAAATATTGCACCATATCAGATCTCTCTTTCTTTCCCATGTCCATATTTCTTTTTTATGTTGTTGTTGTTTGTCTTTCGGCTTTTCCCATAAGGGGTCGCCACAGCGGAACTTCGGTCCACTAATGATTGGCAGTAGATTTTTACGAAATGCCGAGGTGCCAGCTCGACGCCCAACCTTCAATGAAGCCACACCCATTTGCGCACTCATGTCTTTCGACCACTACCCAACTGCGGGGAGGACACGCAGACTCCACACAGAAGGCCCTCCCAAGCCCAGCCGAGAATCGAACAGGAGAACCTCTTGCTGTGAGGTAACAACGCTACCGCCGTACCACCGTGGTACTTACTTTTCAAAAATCTCTAGATTTTGTTATTTATATTTTCACACTTCCTCAGTCACTTCTTTTGCCAAATGGCCCAAGGTTTATTGGTCTATGTAGTGTTTTTCATCTGTTTTATTAATGAACACAAATTTGCATTTGAAGCTTTTGACATTTTTTCTTGTGCATGTATGTTTCTTTCCTCTAATTTCTCTCTTAATATTTTTGTATATCTTGCGTCTGGAAATTCCTGGCTTCTTGCATAATAGTAACAATACATAATTTCTTTCTTATCCTCAGTAGTCCACTCTGTCATCTTTATGGCTCTTTTGCTGTGTAGTTAACAAATTAAAGGAAAAATATCAACAGATGATTTGTGTTTTGCAAAATTTAGGCTTTATGAAGAAAAAATACTGTGTTAGGAACATAAGTAATTATTGAGAAATGCTTCAGCCAGCATTGTTATTTTGTAATTACTCTGACAAGAAAATGTGATATTAGAATTTGGAGATGATGGGAAGCCTGCTGGTATTTCCAAATGCTAAATGGTGTTTAAACATTTGCCTGTTTTTTTGTGCGATACCTGCAGTTTCAAAGTAACTAGCACATGGCAAACAGCTGCCTGTGGCAGGGACCAAGAGTAACTACAGTCAGCCTATAGCCTGTTCTATCCACAAGATGTTTCATTTTCTGGACCAGGATTCTGGACACACATGCATTGATGGACACTGGATCGTGCATCTCCAATGTGAATAGCAGATGGCAAAACTCATCTGTCTGTGGTAGGGCTTTGTACCTAGAATATCTACAGCTGGCTTCTAGCCTCTTCTGTCTGATAGTTGTCTCATCTTCTGGATCAAGGCTGTGAACACACATCCACTGAAGGACTGAAACACCTGCAGCTCCAATGTCACTATGTACTTGCACACATTAATTCTTCACTGTCAGGATAATTATCCTGGTCTAACCTGACCTCTGTGTTTTTGTACACAGGCAGTGACCTTCTGGGAGATGTGCTTCCTTCTGCTGGTAACATGGAAGCACTCAATCTTGTCCTTTCCTTTTTGTATTATGTAATACCCAACTGAGGTTGTAGTTTGCTTCTTTGCCACTGTAAGACCTCTTTATGTTTCCTTTAAAGTATTTATTGCTCTTTTCTGAGCAATTCAACAAGTGTGATTTACTTATCCACTACTTTTGAAATATTACTTATCATTTTAATCCAATTCTTCTAATGATGATACTGACTGACAAATATAAAAACAAAATATTTACTATATCTTACATGCGCTTCCTGCTGAGCTGCTCTGGGTTTGTGAATGTGTGTATGCACACATTACAGGCTCCTGCAGAAAGCTACCTGAGGGGGAAGAGCATTATTGAGAAAGCCTTCATTTGCTTCATTGTACATTTTGGCACTCCTATGATGTTATATTTACATATTACCTGGCCCTTTCACAAGCAGGTATCACATTTTCCCTCTCGCCTTTGCATTTTAATAAGTGGCTTCTTTTCACACTGCAGTCTCTACCTTTACAAAGAACAAACACTTTATCCATCCTAGCTATTTCTCTCCAGTCCCTTAAGATCACTGGCCTGCTCTTTACCTTCTACATTGTCTGACCACTTTTAAACATATTTTTTCATGTGGTTACATAATCAATGGTGCAGACTTCAGAGTTTTTTTTTGTATTGTTATCACTGCGCTCTAAATTCCAGTGATGGAGAATGCTTTTTGAGGTTCTGCATGTACATTGAATTGTATGTATAATACGTAACTGTGTTTTATGTTGCCAGTGAAGAAAGTGACAAAGGGATTGTTGTCAACTGTGACAACAGTACTGTTTAATGTATGCCATTACATTTGGTTTATATTCAATGCAAGAGAATAGATTGTGTTCTGCTGATGTTTTACGCCTTGGTGGGATTCTAACAATTGCTTTGCACAACTGTTTACTCTCTGCCAGTTATCATCAGCCCCTTTATGTTTTCCTCCTGAATCTTTTTTCTTTGCCACTTGCTTTCTTTTACCACATGACATAAATCAGCTGCCTGTAGTAGGAACTGTTACCAAGATTAACTATAGTCAGCCTCAAGCCCTGCCTATCCACTAGATGCCCTGAGTTCTAGACAAAACCTGTGAACGTACATTCATTGAAGGATAGTGATACATCAAGCTCTAAATTGGATTTGCAGACATTAATTTCCCACTGACAGGATACTTATCCTGGTCTTACCTAACCTCTTATTTTTTACACAGTGACCTTCTGGGATACGTGCTGGTGCCCACTGGTAACATGCTAGACACTCCATCTCTCTCTCTCTCTCTCTCTCTCTCCCTCTCTCCCTCCCTTTTCCTATTTTTTTTTTCCTGCAAGCTGTGCAAGCTGACATATTTTAGGTGATACCCCACCAAGGTTGTAGTTAGTTTCCTTTTCTGAGTAATTCAACAAATTTTAATTACTCATTCACTCCTTCTGAAATGCTAAATATTCCTTTATCCACACCTTCCAGTGGTGATGACAGCATTCATATAAAAAAAAAAAAAAAAACATTCAGTACTCTATCTTAACTGTACTGACAGCTGGGCTGCCTGCAGTTTGTAAATATGCATATATTCACATTGTTTGGTTCCCACAGAAGGCTGACTGGAGGTCTGCTTCTCTCTCTTTTCCCACCCCTATCCCTATCCACCCCTCAGAATGTTAACTTTATAATCTTGTTGGCCCTCCCACATTCATAATACACACACTTTTCTGCCTATCAAAACTTTTCCACCTACCCCAAATTCCAGCCTCTACTCTGACACAGTTAACATCCCACGATATACTAATTTCCTTCATCACTCATTCCCAGCCATATAAAAATGGATACAACTGCTCTTTTTAAAAGCATCAGATACACAAGTTACTTGTCAAACATTTCCCTTCACACATTCACTATGCCATTATAAAGACTGCCTTGCCTGCCTTGGGGATTTCTATACATAGAATGATTAGCTAAGCCTAGATAGTCCTCTCCTCTAATACTGATATTTACTTCTCTTTTTCATGGTAACAATCTTTCTTGCTGTTGTGATTAAAATTTACTCACCTTCTGTCTCTGAATGTTGCCAATTCTGTAAGTCTCTACACATATTTTAAACACCCACACCTCCACATTCCTCTCTAACTACATCTATAGTTACATATACCATTCTTCACAATATCATTTGCCATTTCAGTCTATCTTAACAACTTTTCTCTCATAGAGTCTAACATCAGTTTCCTTCATGCTCCATTTGATAAAATAATTAACAATATCATAGTACCAAATTTTCTTCCTGCACAGAACTACAACTACATAATTCAACTGTTTCCTACACACCGTCTTCACTCGCCACTTATCTCCCAAAATAACATTCTTTAGACACTTGCCAATAATCCACCTATTAAGATTCTACCTTTCATTTTTGCTTCTTCTTCTTCTTCCTAATATTACAGGCTGTTGCAATGTATTGCTTTAATCTATTTTAGAATTCTCCACAGCATTTTGTACTTAATACCATATTTCTTAACATTCTAACTAATGTCTTTCGGCTTTTTCCAGTTAAGGGTCACCACAGCGGAACTCCGGTCTGCTAATGATTGGCAGTGGATTTATTGCGGTGCCGAGGTGCCAGCCCGATGCCCACCCTTCAAAGAAGGCACACCCATTCACGCACACGCGCACCTACCTGCATGTCTTTAAATGTCACTCGACCATGGGGAGGACATGCAGACTCCACACAGAAGGCACTCCAGTCGAGAATTGAACGGGAGAACCTTTTGCTGTGGGGCGACAATGCTAACCACTGCACAACTGTGGCAGTTTTATATATTAACTTCATAATGCATTCATATATACATATTGATTTTTTTCACTCTACTACCCTTTCACTACTCACTGTCTACTTCTTATTCCTGTCTCACTACTCACTGTCTACTTCTTATTCCTGTCTCACCCCTCCATCCTTAACTCCACCCATCAATATCCATACATACTTACTCTTCAGTCTGCTTCTACTGCCTACTCTGTCCCCTCCCCCTCAGTTCTTCTTGTTCTGACCTAGCATCTTCTTTACTCACTCTCATTCACTTCATCTATGCACTTCCTTAGATCTTTCTCACTCAGCAAAATGTTCCTTCTAACATTCCTTACTACTCTCTCACCCTTCTATCATTCTATAGTCATCAAGTACATACAGTCCCCACCCTATTCTACGCCTCCATTCTACAATCCTTCCAT
Source organism: Protopterus annectens (assembly GCF_019279795.1). Lineage (NCBI taxonomy): Eukaryota > Metazoa > Chordata > Ceratodontiformes > Protopteridae > Protopterus > Protopterus annectens. The sequence goes on along the minus strand of NC_056737.1, from coordinate 1,838,144,077 downwards.
GAGTACAGACCCCCTGTTCTACACCTCCCCTTTCAATAACAAACCCTTCCCATTTCCCACCTAATCTTAATCCTAACCCACCGAGAAACACTACACCACATTTCACACTGCACTACCTAATAGAAATTCACACTTAATTAAAACCTTCACCTTATAAAACTAAATATCTGCTGAGATTTACTCCAATAATACTTGTATTACTATTGAGAGCAAACACTGAGAGTAACCGACTCCCACTACTTCACCCCAGCCCCCAATCTTTCAGCCACATATTAACTCCTTCTCTTGTATAGGAAACAAACTAGACCAAATCAGTGACTTGATTTCAACAAATTCACCAAACCTATTAGCCACTGCTGGATCATGTTTCTGTAAAGATAACCTCAATAAATATCACTTCTACCCTATTTTAACTACATCTTTGACATCCGACATGGACATAGAAATGTTGTGGGACCCTACAACTATATAAATCACATCTAAGCATTAACGTAATCTCCCAAGGCAAAACTACTTCTGACTCAGATCTAAACTTGTCACTTGTACAACTTTGTTCTTTCAACATAGAAAAACACTATCTCTTCATCATGGCATGGCTTACCTTCCTCTACCTGTGCTGCTGTTAACATTCTAGTTGTTCAATCATATCATTAAAACAGCAACTTCTAAATTCAGAAATCTTATAATTCTAGTTTACTTTTACCTAAAATGCTTAGACCTCATGGCAAATGACATCACAGAATTCTTAGGACAGTGGACTGTATTCAAATGATCAGAAAACCCACCCATCTAAAGCTGAAATCAAACCGCCCACTCTCTTAAACTTACCTATAACCAAATGTCCATTCAACATTTCAGCCTTTTTCACCCCTTCCTTTAGTGATTATAGTCCCAATTCTTCTGTCATTAATAACATTATAGTCAAGCATCTCCCTAAACTTGCTTCATTTACACCCCAAACCATCTAATATCCACAAATTTAAATCCCACTTTTCCTCAGTAGACTGGTCACCCAAAGCCATAACTAGAGTGGGAAGAAAGGACTGACTGCCCCAGGCACACACTGTTAGGAAGCACCAAAAGCAGGTGCTGGTAATGCATGAGTACAGTGCCATCGCTGATTTATGAAGCTGTGAGTCATATCTGAAGTGCTCAATGTGTATTAGTGACTGTAGCAAGCTGCTTGCTACAGTTATAGAAAGCAGCCTGCTTGCAGAAAAGCTGTTTTTTTTTCATCTCTGGGAAGATCTTTGTGCTCCTCAACTTTGAGCTGAGAAGGTGTTTGTGTTTAAGGAATTGTCCAAGTCAGGAGCATTAGACAACCTAGTTATATTTCTGTGGTAACTAATATGAAGGGTTGAAGATCCTAATATAGTATCTGAAGGACTGAGAATAAGGTTCTTAGAACTTCAAGACCAAAGGCCAGATTCAATAAACCCTACACAGTAGCAAACTGTTTTAGATTCAGTAAGTGGCTCTGCACAGTGTGTAGAGCCTCACAAACAAGGTTAACACTGTGGCATGCTAATTACAGCATAAGCAGCTGAACTGTATGCCAATTAACCAATCCAAGATGAAGGAGCTATTCAACACATTATAAAGCAACAGTGTAGACTCAGTGCTGATTTGCCTTGTGCATTCCTAAACCTACTGGAATACAGCCATGGAAAATAATCTACACAGAAAGAAAGTTAAAGGCTGCTGTTTTAATTCATGTGTCTGTTCAACAGCTGCTGCCAATAGACCATTGGAAAGAAGGAGAAGAGTTTTCAGACCCCACTTAACTTATCACGATCTGCATGATTTGGAAATTGTAGAGAGCTACAGGGTAGATAGAGACATGCTACAGAAACTCTGCAACCTCTGTCTTACTCAACTCAGACCCAGGACAAACCGAGGGGAAACCATACCAGTGAAGGCAAAGGTATGTGTAGCACTTAGAATTTTAGCTACAGGAACCTTACAGAGACCAACAGGGGACATGCATGGGGTGTCAAAGGCATCAGCATGCAGGATCCTCCATCAATTCCTGAATGTTATGCTGCAACATGCCAGTGAGCACATATATTTTCCCCATACTCCTGAGGACAGGGCCAAAATATGCAGGAGTTCTACCCTGTAGGCACTACCCTGAAGTAGTGGGTGCCATAGATTGTACACATATAGAAATTAAGGTACCAGCCGGGGAACAGGGAAAGCTCTATGTAAATAGAAATGGCTTCCACTCTATTAACTGCCAAGTTGTGTGTAATGCCAAGGCAATGATCTTGAACATGTGTGCTGGCAACCCAGGCAGTTGCCACGACTCACATATCTGGCACACTTCCCACCTGTAAAAGATATTCACTGGGGGAATATCCCACAGGGTCATTTACTGGGGGATGCAGGTTATGTATTGGAACCATGGCTGATGACGTCCATCAGAAAAGCACACACACCTGATTAAGAATGCCATAATGAGGCACATGCTCAAACTAGAAATATCATAGAGCTTGTGTTTGGGCTGCTGAAGTTGGGGTTCCGACTTATAGATATATCTGCGGGAGCTCTACAATACAATCCATGTACATATACTGAAATATTCACCATGTGTGCCATGCTACATGACATCATCCTGAGAAAGCAGCTTCAGCAGAATAAACAAGGGGAAGGGGCACACATCCCACCCCCAATGGCAAGGTCACCACAGCCACAAGCAGGTGAGGAGTCAAAGGGGGAACCAGCAGCTGCTGTTGTGTAGGCAGATGTAGGTGTGCTCAATATGGCCTTGGATTGGCCAAGAGGCAATGCATAACACACTTACTCACCACCTAAGGGGCTAAAACCTTCCTCCTCTGCACGTGCATATAGAATCATTGACACCAGGCAATGCTCACAACCTTTACCTACCCATGTAATAGCTGTGTACTGCTAGCATCAGAGAGAGTCAGCCCTAAACTACAACTGTTGCAGCTTCTGGATTTACAAGGTAAGTGTTGAACGTGAAGTGTATTGTGTAATAATACCAATGAATGGCATATCTTTGCATAGTGTTACTTGGTAATGTAAGCAAGTAAAAGGTGGGTGATTTGTACAGAAATGACTTTAATATGTGACAGGAGAAGCTTATGTGACTATATATGTCCTGTATCATGTAGTAGGCCTCAGATGCTAAAGATTCACACAGTCATACCTGTCAAAAGAACTGATGGTCACTGAATGTCTTCAATTTAGCACCATACCTTTGTACTGGAAAGTCAGTAAAGAGAGAAGCTAGAAAGTAATGACACATTTCAGTTTCAGACTTCACAACCCTCATAAGATCATTAACAATACTGATGCAAAAAATATTTGATTTGATCAACTGTTTACCACTCTAAAATCAAAATATGTCAAAGATACGATTAGCAAAACAATGACACAAATGCAGATATAGTAAGGACTACGTCAGCTATGCACCCTGAGCATCAGACACAAATGTTATGTATCTATGAATTCAAAATATAGAAAACAAGGATATGACACAGTTATCATCACTTGCATTAGGTGTTGCAGGTATGTGGGGTTGGGGGGGGGGGCAGAAAGCCTAGGCTGACACAAAAGGTCAGTTGAGTGTGCATGAGTAAGAAAGAGAAACAGGCAGACATTTGGATAAAGGAAATAAAATGGCCAGTGAGACAAAATGAGCTTTAAGCTTCACGGCTGAACCATGTAACTGTTGTGTGTGTGTCTGTATGGTTTCTCCAGGTGAAATTGGTGTGTGAGTGTCTGCATGAACACAGCCAAGCTCTGTGTTAGCTCTACATCTTCATATATTGGACAGGTGCGAGCCATGCATGGTAGAGGTGACAGTTCATCATTGTTGTACCTTACCATAACAACTGGCTCTGTCAGGAGTTGCACTGGCACATCCATGCCCATGGTCAGATGCACTGCTGCTACCTGAACATGACTGATGTCCCTTGGAAAAGCTCCCCTCACAAGGATGCTCAGGACCATGACCCCATGGCCGGCCATGCCTGGGTATGAACACCTCAACCACTGTTGGATCAGTGAAAGTAGTGCCACTATGGGAGCATGATTGGACATGGTCACATTGGCTAACAGCAGATGATGTGGCTGGCCTATGGCCACGAGAATGCTATCCCCCTCCCAGCAGATGTTCCTTCACAGACACCGCCCATTCCAACATGCCATTAATCCAATCCATTGAATCAGCAACATGGTGGAGGCAGTCACACATTAGCCTGTGTCATTTCTCTGGAGGACCTATAAGAACATGTCTTTGCCTCCATGATGGCCCTAAACATATGTTGAGTGGTATGGAAAGACACACCTGGATCAGGTGGAGGATGGAGAACAGGCCTCTTCTGAGCACCTCTAACAACTATACTGTGTGGCACCTCACCCACACTTTGGCTATGGCCAGAGTCAGCAGGGACTGAAGCCACAGTAACCACACTTTCTTGATGAAGTGTCTCACCCTCCACTTGCCCAATATCTGAGGGCTCACTGGAATGGGTTGGCATAGGATTACTGGCTATGTGAAATGGAATTACAGGGGATGGCTGAATGTCAATCTCAGTGTCAGGCTCAACCTCTGCAGCCCCAACTGTGCCTCCGTTTGGCCACCATCATCATCAGAGTCTACCGATGTGATAATAAACAACAAACACAGGAAAGAAATTAATAGCTACACTACTATTGTCAAATGTATGCTAACAAACTAACAGTGGTACCACTACTACAGCAAGTACAGCAATACACACAACAGACCTGACACACACACACACACACACACACACACACACACACACACACACACACACACACACACACACACACACACACACATCACACATATGGATGAAATAAAATATTTCTTTGAACTGCTCATCACTACTGACAAAAAAGATATTTGGATTACCATGTGCAGTTGATGCTATACTTCCCATGGATGATGGTCTTGGAAGAATATAAGCAATTGTTAAGAACATCATCACAATTAACAGTAACACAGGAGGAACGTTTTTGCCCTTTTTATATCAATTAATGATACTTTTAACAAGAATATGGATGACAAGTCGACCCTAAGCTCATGTGTAATCAATCAGAATGTGTTGTTAACTGTAGCAATCTACAACTCCCCCCCCCAAACAAATTTATTGTTAAACAGAACTTAGGAATTGCTGTCAGTATTTTACTATACAAGAGTATTTAACAGTTGTTATCCCTGAAATGGTAGCACCAGTGTCAAGGACATGGTGTTCTGCACTTTCCTGGGAGCTGTCTGGATACCTGACAATGGACAGGAACTCTTCATTTGCTGTTAGTGGTGGATCTGTAGCAGGGGCCCCCTAGTACCCATCTGATCATGGGCCTCTGCAGCTGCTCTCCTTTGTGCAGATGAAATCATATCAGTGGCCCTATGGCACTTTTGATCATATGTCCTGCTGTGGCTGCCTTCTACATCCACATCAGCAACTATCTGCTGCCAAATTTGCATTCTCTCTGACATATCTCCATGTTCCCTCTCAAGCAGAAAGACACCATATCACCTAAAAGCTTCCACAATGACCTGATTCTCAGGGTCACTGAAAGTTTTTTTTCAGGTATTGAGACACCTGGTTGCCATAGTCCTAGGATAATATACATAAGTATCACATAACTAAAAGTCCTGCTTCCATATAACATATAAAAGGTAGCATTTCATTATTACTCACTGAAGAAACATAAAATAGTCAAAATATTGAAATATAAAACAGAAATTGTGTGGTTGTAACCTATTACATTCACACACAAAGTAAGGTTGGTTGCAAAACAAAGAGAGTAATAATAGCAACATATCCTTGTTTGTGCAAAACAGAAATGCAACTTTACTCCTGCACCCCCAAAACAACAGGCAGATGACACATTTTGCTAGTAAACCATCAGTGAAATGCTAAAAGTGCCATCAAATGAACTGTCCCTGAAACATATCTACATATTAACACAGAACATTTCATTTTAAGCTATTGCCAATCATCTTTAAGCATGGCCAGCACTTCCCTAGAGGTGTATATGGTTCATCTTAGAAGGCTAACACCCCTGTGTCATTGACAATATAGGACATTTACCATTTCATGGAAATAACAATAGAAAAATGTACACAGAAAATTGGTTGTAACATTAGCACTTGTGATGACAGTTAATAAGACTGTGTGCATCTGAGAACATGAAATGCCCTGACAAACATGACCATGACATCAGTCCACTTCTAGGAAATGCATACAGATAAAAGTAGCATCTGCTAATACAGATATTATATATCTCAACAGATTTTTAATGATGTTTTAGCATATGCAGTATATAGCTGAAAATGCAAGCGTATATTCTCAAGGTCAGTAGTCGTCTGTGTAGATATATCCCAAAGAGTAATATCCTCTTCTGTGTTATCCACATAAACAAGTCTCCTCACCTTCAGGTTCCCTAGCTACATGGTTGCCTTTTTATGGTGTAGATTCAGGGCTGTGAGCACAGTGAAAATGCATATGAGGTGTGAACTGATAGTTTCTGAATCCCAAATACTTGGCTCCATGTAGTAGATATAAAATAGTGCAGGCACTCACTCAGTGTTTGTTACTAATAGATTGCAACTGTGAATGATTACTGGTAGGGAGAAGGAAAACACAACAGCAATTCAGACTGCCCTACCTCCAGCAGGTGCATCAGCCAGGTTAGACTTAGAAAGTATAGAAGTAATTGCATCAAGGTTTGAAATGTAAGTAAACAGCACACAATTCACAGTTTGTTCAGTAACATCCAACCTCCCCTTCATTTGTTGACAGTTGTGAATTATTGCCATTTAATAACCTCACAGATTTTAAGGACAATGATACAGAAAGTCTTACAGACTGCATGGCTCAGATTACTACTCAGATAAGACAAAAATGAGCAACAAACACAGAGAGATAAGAGAGAGCTGCAATTTTGCAAGCAATAGTCATAAATGTTTGTGTGATCACTCAGTGCACCACATCTAAAATTAATACATGTACAAATGACTGTTATATGGTTTGTTAGTACTGTGAATGATGTTGCAGTTGGTTGCATGCAGAATGATTTCAGTTACCTGCTGCAAAGCTTTTTTTGTGGCAAAGAGGGATAAGACATCCTTACTGTGTTCTAAAGGTTTATTGGCGTGAGAGTTCATATCCAGGCCTATGCAAAAATATTTCATGTGTAGCAAGAAATATTTTGTAGTGTTTATTTCATAGATTGCTTTTCTTCATTTCAACTACATTTACCTTTTTTTAAAATGCTGGTGTTTGTGTGGTGCATGGCTTAGCGCAAACAGGGGAAATGGAGAAACGCAATGAATGTCAAATTTAGTTTTGTTTTTCTGATTTGCACAGCACTTAGCAGTGCACAAACCTAGACTAGTGACTCACACAGGAAGCAGACAGAACACCTACAAACAGGGTGTCTGTAAAAGTGTAAAGGTCAAAAAAGGATACATTGTTGCAATTTTTGCTTTCCATCGTGCAATGCTGCTAAGTGACATTGGGTGGCAGTTAGCAAGGTTCCCCAATACCCAAAACCATTGAACACCTGCAGACAGGACACAGACAGTCAGTGACTGAAAATGGATACATTCAATTAATTCAGTTGGGCACCGTGCAAACATGCTAAATGAAGTGGGGTGGCAGTTAACACACAGAACTTAAGAATGATTAGGAAATTATGGAACTGTCATGTAACTACTTCTGTGACAATCAGTTTAAGTGTAGGGCTGTAATACAGATGGTTATGGGTTCTAGAACAGGGTGTGCAACATAATTTTACTGTTCTGACAGTCCAGTTTATAGCAATGAACAGAAAAATATACAAGTGTTATTTCATCATTCTTCTGGCAACAAGTGTAAGTGTAGGGCTGCCATACACATGGTCCTGGATTCTAATACAGGACATTCCAGACATTTGTACTGCTGTTCTATTTCCCATTATATTCAGTCTCACTTATACAACTTTAGATATTGGAGCTGATATGAATTATATGTATGAGGGATAAGACACCCTTATTGTGTTTTCAGATGTATGACTGAGAATATACTGTCTACTACAGTATATTTCTGTAACTATAATTCTGCTATCTGGACTTGGATGGCCTTCACTCTTAAATAAGATAGAGTCACAGCTGAATCTATACACATTATCTTTGTAAGGTCAAACACATACATGTTTACCAGCTCAAACTGTCAGCTGTATTAATGAATAATTCATGACCAAGTGTGAGCAGCATTTCTTCTGTGGCAAAGATGGAAAATCACCACTGTGGAAGAAAATGTTCTGTCACTTATGCATAGCTTTACTCCCATACTTTATAAATCAAGCTTTATCAGTGTATAAAGCCAAATAAATGTGTCAGGTCATGAAATTTATGCCCTCAGTGCATGTCTGCAAAGTTAATTCACCTAAGAGTTACCTTCCAATTTTCAAAATATTTTCCAAGCTACAGCAGCAGACACCCCTCAAACTAAGGTCAAGTGTTAAATTAACCTTCCAATTTAAAATATGTATTTTCTCCCTGCTTGGTACTGTTGCTGCCTGTTTAACATCGCACAAACATGGTTGGCATCATTGCTTGGGTTTGTGTACTACCAGTAAATGGGATAACAGGAATTGGTGGAAAATCATTAGCTGCCATTGCTCTAGTTTTGGTATTAGACATGTCTGGCATTAGAGGGGAAGGTGCTCAGTTTAGGGAGAAGAGGTGGGGTGTTCAGGAGTCCAGAATATTTATTGGACTCCTGGTGAAGTGCCATAGCCAAAGGCTTCTGCAGGGTGACTATTCTGGCTCCCAGTACAAGTCTGAGGCTTGTAGTTATTTGGTTCATGCTGTATCCAGAGTGAATGGCATCCCACACACTGGAGAACAGTGTAGGCACCATTTCAACAATCTACAAAGGTGCAAGAGGGATATGCTTAACCTGTGGCTGACTGAGTTTGAAACTGGTGACACCCCACAGTTGTGTAAGTATGCTAATAAAGGAATATTTTTAATAAATAGAAAGCTAAATATAGGGAAGAGTGTTATGCATAATGCTCTTCTGTTCTTTTCTTGTCTTTCCACAGCTAATACCAAAATAGAGTTAAATTGACAGGCTCATGCTGATCGACTAGAGACTGATGGAAGCAAGTGGTGTGTATGTAGCACAAGAGAAGTATTATTGTAGCTTTAAAAGTTAATGATAGAATTTTTTGCATTCTATACAGTAGTAGCAAAGTGAGCATGTATATATTAACTGTAAAAGCAAGTATGCATGCATATGTCTATAGCACAAACCAACTTTAGGAGTCAAGTGTAAGACTATAGCTAACGGCTGTGGGTTCAAATACCATGAGTAGCAACTATACAGTACTGCATTTAACTCTATATAAGTGGCATGAATGGCCTGCAGTTAACTGTAATCAGTAAACCTGGACCAAATATATGTGCAATATATGGATATAGCAAGAATTACTTTGAGCATTCCATAATTACAGTTTGTAGTTGATAGGATGTATACTTAAATATAATAGTTCAGATAAAATAGTTGTATAATTGTGATACTGCATTGTATGTCACATATGATGGAACTAATATTATCTCTTTTTTTTTCTCTCACCCCAACCCTTCTCTTTTTTTTTATTTTCTATTATGTGTCATCAAGATGTCTCCATGTCATCCACCTGTAACAAATCATTAAAGGCTTCACTGCGCAGTGAGGTAGGCTAACCCTAGTGGATTAGCCTGCCCCCCACTCCACTGGCTCCAGCACCAATGCCCAGCACATCTGGGACCCAACCTGGAAGCACTACCTCTGTTGCCCCTGCACTACCTGTGCCCTCAGGTAGTACTGCCTTGTCAGCTGGTGCTGTGGTACCCTCCAGGAGTAATGTTCGAGATGAAAATGTCATCACCTGCTAGGAGATGCTAGGGTTGGTGTGTAGAATTGTGCACTGCACCATTGGTGTATGCCTATGCCTTATTGAGAGGCTGCTGTCCCTCATGGTCTGTAGGAGGAGAAGATGTCAAGCACTCCAGCTGCCAGTGGAGTAAGGGGACAGTGATGAGAGTCCAGTGGGTGATGACTAGATTCTCACTGTCTTCATGTTTGATGGGCATGAGCCTGTGTTGTCTCCCTCAGCCCAATCATGGTGTTACCCAACCTTTCATGTCCCTCAGCCCAATCATGGTGTTACCCAACCTTTCATGTCCCTCACAATCCCTGTGTCTTGTCTTGTTTGTCTACATTTGCTTCCTCACCTACCCAACTTACCTGACCCAGAAATACCAACGTCCCTTACCTAGCATTCCTCTTACTGAATTAAAACAAAATGAGCAACTGTCCAAAAATTATTTATTTTTATTTATTTATTTATTTAAATTTGTTGACCGGGAGTGTCCGACTGGACGTAGGTCCATTTTCAGTGAGGCCCGGGTAGAAAAACTCCACAGTAAAATAAACAGGCAGTAGTTACATTGGATTACATAGCGATTGACAATTTAACATAGCAATTACTTACAACATATTTACAGATGAAGAACATAGTACATCAGTAGACAACTAGAATCTTTATCTGTGAAGTACATAACAGACATTAACAAATGTTACAATGAGAAGTTCCTGCTGTATAATAAGTACTAGGCTTATGAGCATCTGAGCTTGCTATAATCAAGATAGTTAGTGGATTGGAGAGAAAGGTAGTGGTTGGATGGGGTGGATGATATTAGAGTGGGAGTTGCAAGGGCATAGCCAGCATGTTTTTAGGTGTGCTTTTAGTAAAGTTTTGAAGTGGGTGCATGATGGTACGGAGGTAATTGTGGGTGGGAGTGAGTTCCATAATTTGGCTATGGCACAAGAGAATAGTGCTTCACCAGCAGAGTTACTGGCTTTAGTGATCTGCAAGTGATTTTTGTTGCTGGATCTTAGTGGTCTGGTGGTGCGATAGGGTTGGAGTAGATTCTGGAGGGATGGGACATTTAGTGGATGGTTTACTAGTTTGTGGGAGAGTGAGAGTTGATACCACTGAAGGAGGTGAGGGAGTTCAAGCCAGCCCAGTTCAGCAAGTGAGAGACAGTGGTGACTATGGTAGGCTGCTCCTGTGGCGAATTTGGAGATTTTGTTGTAGCAGGTCTCTAGCTTGTTTAGATCACATTGCCTTAGGTTGGTATATATTGGAGAGGCATAAAGTAGGGTGGAGATAAGGTGGGAATTTGCTATTGAAATCTTTGCTGCTTTGGTGAGAAATTGCTTATTTCTGTATAACGCTCCTAGTTTTTTGTGGACTTTTTTTATGGTCATGGATATGTGAATGTCAAATTTTAGTTTATTGTCTATTTCCACTCCTAGCAATTTGGTGTGTTCAGTTGGGTATATAGTGGCGTTGTCTTTTGCTGTGATGTTAAAGTGAGAGTTGTTTTGAGTATGTTTGGTGGGTTGGAAGATGAGTAGTTTAGTTTTGTTTGGGTTGAGTATAAATTGGGCATCGGATAACCATGTTTCAACAGAGGAAAAGGCTTCCTGTGTGACTTTTTTCAGTTTGGGTAGGGACTGGGCTGAGCAGATTATGGTCGGGTCATCTGCGTATTGTATGAGTGTGCCATGTTTGGTGGCAGAGGCTAGATTATTGGTGTAAACAGAGAAGAGTAGGGGTCCAAGGATGGATCCTTGGGGAACCCCTGTGGAGACAGGTAGTTGGGGAGATATGTCATTCTGCCATACAACAGATTGTTGGCAGCCAGACAGGCAACTCTGAAACCAGTTGGTGACTGATTGTGAGAAGGATAGGTTATTGAGGACAGAGATAAGTTGTTTGTGTGGGACCATGTCAAATGCTTTAGATAGGTCTAGGAAAGTAGCAGAGGAGAGATGGCCATTGTTTTTATGCTGAAAGATAGTGTTAGTAAAGGAGAGTAAGGCAGTGGTGGTGCTATGGTTTGGTTGGAAACCATGCTGAGTAGTGGAAAGGAGGTTGTTAGTAAGTAGGTAGTCTGAGACCTGAGAGTGTATGCATCTCTCTAGTATTTTGGAGAGTGGAGAGAGAATAGCTACGGGGTGGTAATTGGTTAGTTCTGTGGAGGGCCCGCCTTTGTGGAGGGGAATTATATGTGATACTTTCCACAGTGTGGGAACGTAACTTTCTGACAGAGATCAGTTAATCAAGATGGATACTGGGTAGGCCAGAGCATCAGCTGCGATTTGTAGGTATTCACTTGGGAGGTTGTCTGCTGCTAATTTGGTGGGTTTAAGTTTAGTTAAAAGTTTTTTTATGTTGGAGGTAGGTACAGCAGAAAAAGAGAAGGCAGTGGGGAGATTACTAGTTGAAGGTGTGGGTTGGAGGAGGGGGGGGTTGTGTTGTTTAGCTAGTGATAGTATGGTTTGGGTGAAGTGTGTGTTGAATGAGGTAGCAATATTTTCTGAGGAGTGAGGGATGTTAGGAGGAGGGGTACTGACTTTACCTGGGTGGAGGATGGAGTTTATGGAGGACCAGAATTGTTTGGGGCTGTGTTGTGAGGAGTCTAGGGCAGACTGGTAGTATTGGAATTTGTCCTGTTTTATTAGCTTTTTGACTCTATTGTGTAGTTCTAGGAATTTCTGTCTAGCTGAGGGAGTTTTGGTTTTGCGCCAGTGCTCCCAGGCTTTATCCCTGTTTTTCCTTTCTGACTTAGTGGTTTTCTGTAGCCATGGGGAGGGTTGTGCTTTGGTTCAGGAAAATCTTATGGGGGCATGGTAATTAAGGATGTTCAGGAAGGTAGTATTAAAAAATTCAACTGCGTCATCTAGACTGAGGTACTTTAGAGGATGCCAGTTACATTCTTTGAGGGATGAGATGAATGTGAGTGGGTTAAAGTTTAGTTTTTTACATATTTTACGGTAGATGACAGGTTTAGCTTGGCATAGGTATTTTTTGAGTAGGAATGTTGGGGAGTGATCACTGAGGCTATCTGATAAGCAGCCTCTTATATATGACTGGGGGCTCTTACTGACTAGTATCCAATACAGGGTAGTGTGCTGGAGTTTTTATTTATCCTGGTTGGTGACTGGACTAGTTGGGTGAAGCCATGAAGGTGTACATGATGGGTTGGATTGTTGCCAGAACAGGATTGCCAGTCAATATTGAAATCACCTAAGATGATAGTTTCTTGGGGGAGATGGTGGGTAGACCAGCTGAGGAGGTTTTCTAGTGGAGGGATGTTTTGGCCAGGTGGGAAGTAGCATCCAATTATGTTGATGGTTTTGTTTTGGTTAATTTTGAGGTTGGTATATATTATTTCTTCATTGCCTATTTGTGGAGCTGATGATTTTAAGATCTGGATGTTTAGATGCTGTTTAAATATTATAGCTACACCACCTCCTTTTGTTTAGCCGGTCTACTCTTAGTATGCTGTAACCTGTAGGGAGTATTTGCTCACTGGTAATGTGAGGTTTTAGCCAGGTTTCTGTCAAGATGACTATATCTGGTGAGTACAAGTCTATGGTGGCATGGAGTTCATGGACTTTGTTGGATATACTTCTAATATTTAGGCTTAGTAGAAGGAAGTCACTTGGGTTTCTATTGGCTGTAATATGGGAGAAGTTGTGTTTTCTAGTCTGATTATGAGGATTGGGGTTGGAGATGGTAGGGCCAGGGTTGGGGTGGATGTCTCCACTTAGGGCTAGTTTTGATATGCATGAGATTATTAGTTTTCTCAGTTTTTGAATGTGTTTGTTAATAAGGGAAACTTTATGATTGTGCTCTGTGGGTAATAGGTATGGTGGGAGGGTTACTATGTTAAGTTGTAGGAATGCTTTATGTTTGAATAATATAGTTGGTAGAATATGTGGGGGTGCATAGGGATGGTTCTTGAGCTGGTGGGAGGGGAGCTGAGTGTGGGTGAGACATGAGTGGTGGTGTGAGTAGTAGTACAGTGGTAGTGGTTGAGTGGGGGAATGATGGAGCTTTGGTAGGATGTAAGATATGCAAGGAGAGTGCATGCAGTGAGCATAGGAAAGATATGCTTGTACATGTTAGTTGAGGAGGTGTGATAGTAAAGGGAAGATGGAGGAGGTAGTGTTGGGTTAGCGCTGTGGTTGGCTATTGGAAAGATGGGAGGGGATTTGCGTGCAATAAAGGTGGGACCACCGGGGGCGGGAGGAAATAGGGGGCAGGGTGGGGAGCGAAGCGGGTAGAGACCCTGTTAGTTGCTCGTATGAGGGGGCAGGAAACAATCACAAAGCAAAGACAAGTATGTGTTAAGAAACAATCACAATTGACCAAGGACTGCTCTGAAACTGTAAGTAATTTCTTAATTTCTCAGGTGGAAAAACAGGATAACTTTGTATCAGTAGGCTACTGTGGTCATAGTTTAAATTAACAAACACACAGTATTGATCAGTTATGGATACTGTTTGCTAACAAAAGGGAATAAGAGAAAGTGGAAGATGTGTGTGTGTGTGTGTGTGTGTGTGTGTGTGTGTGTGTGTGTGTGTGTGTGTGTGTGTGTGTGTGTGTGTGGTGTGTGTGTGTGTGTGTGTGTGTGTGTGTGTGTGTGTGTTTGGTGGTGGAGGGGGGGGGCTGCCAAAGCAGAGTGATCTCCAGGGGAAAATGAATATTGGCTCAAACAGGTAGACACATACTCAAAGTTAACTGTAGCTGTCTGCAGACAGTTCAGACCCGGACTGCACTTTTCCTACAAGAATGTTAAAGGTGGTACCGCAGTTGAATACATAAGAGTGGTGTTAGGTCTAGAAAAGAAGAGTACAGAGAGGAGTAAGCACTTTTGAGATGATAAATATATATTATAAAGATTATAAAAAACACACTGAGCAAATAGCTACCACATGCAGGACAATGGCCTGAACCAACTACTTAGTATATGCAGATACTGAGCCAATTGGAAGAACATTAGAAAAAAAAAACAGACAGTTATGCAGTCACAGATAAAAATATAGCAAGCAGCAATCTGTCGTGGTTCTCTAATGTGATTCTATCCACCAGTAACAGCACAAATATATAGAAATAATTTGGACACTAGTATGAGCTATCTACACACAACACAATTACATGAATAACATTAGTAAACAAGGTGCAGCTATGCAAATAGACCATACAATACTATTATACTAAAAACAACTTGGTGCATACAAATGCTAGCATGCCATAGTAACATCCAATAATAAAGCATAAATCATATTAGATGTCTAACACAATTCAACATAAACATATACAGTTGTAAAATGTCTAATACAATTCAACATAAATAGGCATTTACAGTTGTAAAACACTTACTGGAGAGACACTGAGCCTTCATGGGGCCTGTAGCACAGTGGATTGTAGTTTTAAAAATGGTGCCTGACACAGGTAATATTTATTAACTTTGGGATTGTCTTAAGGTAATAAACAGGGAAGGGGGAGGGGAGAACAAGGGTGTGAGCAGGCAGTTCTTATATATATTGTCCCATACATAGCTCTTCATTTCTCACACGTGTCTTCTTGACAAACTTGATTTGGTCCAATTGGCTATACAACATGATTATGTTGGTGTCATTCCTCTGTCTGGAGATGACAATCCAAATTCAACTAATATTCGGAACATATTTTCTGTTTGCACTGTTAAATAAATGGATAGCTATGGTTCTTTCCTACCTCATTTTTGCACATTCCTGTATTGCTTTCCCTTTGTTCCCAATTTCACCACTTTCCTATCTACCCCATTTAACACGTATAATTCTGGTCAAAAAGTAGAATCACACATAAGTACCAAAAAAGCAATGGATTGCTTCACTTTTTGGCCTGTATGTTTGTGCGGAATTTGGCATTGTACACCAACGCCAAGTGACAGTGTACGACTCTGCAATGCTGTGGGCACCTTACCACAATACCGGTTAAACATGCTGTGGTATGTTAACACACAGTAACACATGCTGAATGTACTATAAAGAATAATGCCATTGCATCATCACTGTTTATTTAAAAGTATTATATACACCTGAATTTGAACTCGGTATCATCTGGGGTCAAAATGTAAATTGTCAATGCAGTTACACCTGCTGCAACAGAGTCAGTTAAGCAGCAGGTGTGCTTCATACACTCAGTACTAACTCTCAGAATTTTAGCAATGAGCCCCACATTTACACACTGCTTAACTGCATGGAAACAGGGAAAATAATGGAAATGTGTATCTTGCATGCGCAAACCCTTTGTATCCATTACATAAACCCATTGTTTGCCATTGCTCTAAGCAAAGTAAATATTAATATGTATTAATGCAGTTTATTGTTCATTTACTCTTCATGCCATGAAAATACATGTGAAAACATAACAAAAGTCCCTATCTAAGAATATCTCAGATATTTACAGGGTAGCCTTGTGTTACCTCCACCCATGCACTGCAACCCTGGTCTCTCAGTACTTGACAAATATATTAACTACACTGTATACATTAATAACAAATATTGTGTGATAAACTATGCACATCAATCTGGTAACATGCAGAACTAGAACTATATTCACAGTTGACATGCCTACACATCTATTTCAAGCAGGCCTCCCAACATCTTCTCTCCAACATTCAGTGCTGATGACATCCACTACAAGTTGTTCTGCAGCCTTGTAAAAGTCAGACTTGTGCCATGGCACTTGCATAAAGTTCTGAGCTCTGTAGTCTGTGTACTTTGATAGGTATGTTTTTTTTTCTCATTGGAGTCAACTGTGTGTGTGTGTGTGTGTGTGTGTGTGTGTGTGTGTGTGTGTGTGTGTGTGTGTGTGTGTGTGTGTGTGCTCTTGCTTGACACTAGAGAGAGACTTTTACACCAGCATGTGAGACACTGGTATTAATATATTCTCCTCACCAGGCACTGTTGATGTCATCACCTATAAACTATTGTCTGAGACCCTCCAAGTCAGACTTGAGCTGTGGCACTTACCATACATACAGAGTTCAGTAGTTGGTGTACTTAGGTGGAGGTTCTGTTCTCACTGCAGTCAACTGGGGTGTGTGTGTGTGTGTGTGTGTGTGTGTGTGTGTGTGTGTGTGTGTGTGTGTGTGTGTGTGTGTGTGTGTGTGTGTGTGTGTGTGTGTGTATGTATGTATGTGTGTGTGTGTTTGTGCACTTGCTTGACATTAGAGAGAACCTTTTACACCAGCATGTGGGACACTATTACCATATTCCATATTCTCCTCACCAGACACTGCTGATGTCATCAGCTATATTTGATTTGTGGATGTGCACTATTCCCATCAGGGCAGGGTCAGAGACTAGCCTGGAGGCCGGGCAGAAGTCCCCTCATTTTATACGATACACATTACAGTGGCATTGCTTTCAGTCTATCCACATACATCATGACATGATTTTAGGTCCTGTGTTTTTTTGGTGAAAAACTCATGTGGTCTGTCCTTCTACTGCATGTGTCTGGTGAGGTACATGCAAAAGGGAGCATTATACTCTGTTAGTGTTCTGATGAGTTTCAAGTACAGTGCTGTTATATAATCCTCAGATCTGAATATGATGGCATGGCTTATGATGTGCACAATGTAGCCTTTCCATACCACTGTGGACACTTGGTGGTTGAAGTTCATATTGCTGTCTATGTGTTTTCCAAGCATACCTCCCAACCGTACTGAATTGCTCAGTTTTTACTGAGTTTTTGGGTCCAAATAATCATGGCACCCCTTCATTCCTGATTTTTTTTTTACTTATTTTTTTTCTCACTTTTGGAGCTGACGTCATCACGTGCACGATGATGTCAGCTCCATCAGCCTGTCAGAATTGAGCTGACTGCTTTTGCTTAAGTCTTTGGAAGTTTTGGAGCCATTAAGTTATGGAAATGACTCCTTTTACTTCTGAACTTTTTCTGCATGAAGCTGCTTAGAGCTCAGGTATTTCTTGCTTTATGGAAAATGCTGTATTTCTTTCCTTTTGAAGCTGAACTGCATTCTGCCAAAGCTGCTCGGGTATTTCTTTGCCTTTCTTCTGAATTGAAGCTGCTCAAGTATTGCTTTTGGAGCCATTAAGTATTTGTCTTTCTTCCTGTATTTAAGCGAACAGACTGCTATTTCTTGCCATGCTTGAACAAGGGGTGTGTGTGTGTGTGTGAAGCTGAACTGAATTCAGCTGAAGCTGCTCAGGTATTTTGGAGCTGTTAGGCAAACTGTATTTCTTTTGCCTTTCTTACTATATGTAAGCAAACAGACTGCTATTTCTTGCCTTGCTTGAACAAGTGTGTGTGTGTGTGTGTGTGTGTGTGTGTGTGTGTGTGTGTGTGTGTGTGTGTGAAGCTGTGCTTGAACAAGGGGATGTGTGTGTGTGAAGCTGAACTGAAATCAGCTGAAGCTGCTCAGGTATTTTGGAGCCATTAAGCAAACTGTATTTCTTTCAACTTTCTTCCTGTAGTTAAGCAAACTGTGTGTGTGTACATGTGTGTGTGTACGTGTGTGTGTACATGTGTGTGTACGTGTGTGTGTGTAAATGGCCCCAACTGAATACACCTGGTGGCCAGAGGTACTCTCAGGCTCAAACCCAGTACCCTGGGTACAGGTAAAAAGAGCCTAAAATCCCTAGCCTCCACCACTTGTGAATTTGTGCCTGATAGTTTTGTTTTTTGCTCTATTTCTCATTAAATATGTGGTTTTCAGGATTTTTTGGCAAATCACTGAAGGATTGAACTCACTAAATAATGAAAGGTATTTGAATTTCAGACTTCATATTATTTTTGGTAACACAAAACCTTTTTCTGTAGCAATTTTCTAAGTTTATAAGATCAGTATTTGAAATGTGTCCCTATTTTGGGGGTGTATCCCCCCATTATTGGCTTTGTCCAGGTTTTTTGTCCTAAGAAGTTGAGAGCTATGTTGAGAAATGAGAACTGAATTCACTAAATGAGGTCCATTTAAGTTTCAGTCTTCCTGTCTTTCTGGAAACTGCTGATTTGGCATAGTGGTATGTTGCTCTGACTGTAGTGCACAGGGTCCTGGGTTCAAGGCTTGGCAATGAAATGCGTGGTGGCAACACATTTTATTCTAGCAATTTTCCAAAATTATACAAGCAATGTTTAAAATGTGTCCTTGTTTTTTGGCCTTTTGCCCCCCCCCTCAAAAAAAACCCTGAAATTGAAAATAAGTGCGAGAAACTGTGAAAGATGCCTATGGCTTACACTACTGTCATTCTATTTTTATATATATATGTGTGTATGTATTGTGTGCGTGTGTGTGGAAGTAGACTTTTATGATGGAAATGTTCTGAATTGGGCAGTTTTGTCATTATTGGTTCAGGCATTTTGTTTCATTGCCCACTGGAAAAATGTTCAAACAAATTTTAAAATGCGCTCTAACTTAAGTCTAGTATAAGTGTGCTGAATTATACAAGGAATATAATTTAATAAAGTCAGGAAGGTGTATCAAAGAACGCATGTATGTTTCTTGCTTTGTGAAGCCAGGGGTCTATTATTTGAAAACAGCCCAAAGGTAATCTTTATCCACCACTGGGCAGATGCATTTTCTTTGGATGTGGTGTGGGTTTCAATGCTGTTTGAATGAATGAGAGTTTCAAGGGCAGAGAAATGAAGTTTTAATGCCAAGTCTATTTTCATTGTGAGACAGTGTTGCTTTGTTCAGCAGATATCTATTAGTGTTTGTGTATTGTGCTATAAAATGTAAAAATACAATCCAAATAATCATTGTAGAAGTAAAGCAGTATGGACACATAAGTGTTTATGGTAAATGGGGTGAAATAGCTAGGCAATGAGACAATAGAATGGCTGCAGGGAAACTCTGGTGCCATATTTTGGTTGTCTGTTCTTCAGTTTGTGTTTGAAAGTTGGTATCCCACAATTCCATTTGAGTGGGCAGGGTTATTTAATTATGTATGCAAATTTTATGTTAATCAGTGTACAGATTTATAGCTATTTTTCATGGGCCTTGCCCAGATTTTTGATGTTTCCAGGTTGAGAGGTATGATTCCAAGGCCTTGCTTCACTGGGTCTGAACACAAGGGGAGTGTTGTCAATGCTTTAATTAAGGGAATTCCACTTTGCAGAAGGCCAAAATAAAGATACATTTTTGCGTTTATTTGTAGACTGTGTGGTTTGTCACTAATTATTTGTCTGTGTTAGCTTCTCCTGCAGTATGTTATCATTGGTGGACTCAATGATTGCACCTGGTATGCAAGAATCAGCAAACATGGTAAGCAAAAGGCCATATACTTTAGCCTGAACTGTTGAGAAATAGATTCCAATCAGTAAAGGGCCAAGCACAGAGCCCTGGAGTATGCCAGTGGTGACAGGTCTACTGGTACAGTTGATTTACCACCTTTCACAGTACGTGTTCTATCAGTGAGCCAAATGGTTACTATCTAGTGACATAAGGGTTAATCTCCAGTTTTAATTTCTCCAAATCTTTTGATTTTCTAATACCATGATGGGAATGGATCCCATTTCTTAGTCAAAGTAATGATTAAAGTTCATGAAATTAGTATTGTTTCAGTCTTTAATGTCAGAGAGAAGTGCTCTTTGCAGTACCCACAGTGTGCCTAGTAGTGTCCCCTTCTACAATTTGTATGGAGTTACATGCATCAGTAACGTACCTAAATATGATTGTAGAGTTTTTTTATAAGACCCATTGCTCCTACTACTATTGGAACAGTCTGAGTATCTTTCTTCCACATTGCTCTTATTTCTGCCTGCAAATTCTGATATTTTATGACTTTATGTCTCTCTGTATGCAAAACACTGCAGTCACTAGGTGTAGCAATTTCAATAATCAACGCTACTTTTGTCTTCTTTTCATGGACCATTATATGTGGTTTTCTCATATCTATCTTTTCAGCTGTTTGTAATGGGTGATCCCACGTGATGTAGACTTCATCATTTTCTATGATGCTTTGTGGTTCATGTTTACAGTCTTTTTCAGCTACTGCAATATTATAATGTTTGGACAATCCCCAGTGCAACAGTCTTGCCATGTTATGATTTACAGTATACAGTCCTTCTGTCATTAGTATATTACAGCCAGCAACAAGGTGTGCAACTGTTTCCACTTCTGTTTTACAAAACCTACATTTGTCTGTTTCTCCCACATGTTCAATGGACTTTGTAAACCAACGTGTACGTAGCCCATTGTCTTGGGCTTCCAATATTAACCTTTCAATTTTTGGTTTGAATTCACCTCTCCTTAACCATTCCTGCATTTGATCCTGATCAACATGAGATTATTACAGGAGTTTTCTATACTTGCAACTATATTTATGCATTTTACACGTTTTTTGCCTTCTCATCTGATCCTTCACCTAATATTCTTTCTTTTGTTTTTTGGAACATTCAGTTGCTGTCTGATCTGTATCTACTTCCGGTTTGTTTTCCATTTCCACTTGACGCTGATATGCTTCTGCTAGACTAAGAAGGGAAGTCATCTTACATTTAATCTCATGTTTCAAAATTTTCACTATGTTTGGGTTTTGTGAGGTTAGCAGATATGTATACAGTCCCACAATTGCAGATCTATACATGTAATCAATTTCAAGGAGTCCCATACTTCCTTCGGAATGGGGAATATATAATCTTGGAATGTACTAATTTTTATTTTATTTTTATCCTGTCTAATCTATCCAACACCTTTTGGGGCAAGTTAATCACTCCAAAACTGTAAGTTAGGACAGGAAGAGGAAATTGATTTATAGCTTGGACTTTGTTCCTAAATGTCAGCGCTGTTTTCAGTATTAATTTTTGTCTTCCAAAATATTCATATTTGTTCATGTTTTATTACTGATCCTTCATCAATGCCCAAATATTTATACACTAGTTCTTGCTCAAGTTTTTTTATATCATATTTTTGTCCCAGGCTGATGTTTTCTTGGTGCTGCAGCTTTTCTGCTTTAAAGGTTGCTTTTGCACATTTATCAAGACTAAATTATATTTTTATATCATCTGAAAAAGTTTTGACCACTTTCAGTTGTGCTTTTAGTTCCTCATCTGATGAACTATAAAATTTTAAGTCATCCACAAAAAATGATGAGAAATGTTTACACTTTGATATTTTCTAGGAAGCAAATTGTAGTCATGAACTAATCTGTTAAGTAGACAGGTTAATGGGTTAAGAGCAAGACAAAAGAGCAGTGGTGACAGAGTCACCCTGGAATATATCCCTTTGAATTATTATCCCTGACAGGACAGGAAGAGCAAACTGGTTTATAGCTTGAACTTTATTCTAGATGTCAACGCTGTTTTCAGCATTAATTTATGTCTAAAATATTCCTGAGTTTTATTCACATTTGTTTATGTTTTATTGCTGCTCATTCATCGGTTCCCAAATATTTATATACTCTCTCTTGTCCAAGCTCTTTTATATCACATTCTTGTCCCAAACTGATGTTATCTTGGTGCTGCAGCTTTCCTGCTTTAAAGGTTGCTTTTGCACATTTATCAAGACCAAATGGCATTCTTGTATCATCTGAAAAAGTTTGACTACTTGCAGTTGTGTTTTCAGTTATGAGCTATACAGTTTTAAATCACCGACAAAGAAGATGAGAAGTCTTTTCACTTTTTTGCTTTTTGGGAGCCAAATTATAGCCATGACCTAATCTGTTAAACAGACAACTTACTGGGTTAAGGGCAAGGCAAAAGAGCAGTGGTGACAGAGTCACCGTGGAATATCCCCTCATTGGATTTTTATCCCTGGAAGAATAATTTGTCCTTTATCATGGCTTAACTTCAAAGTGGTTTGTCACTGTTTCATGGACACTGATGTAGTTTATAGTGTAGGGTGTATCTTATACATTTCTAAGCAATCATGTATCCATGAATGTGGGATACTGGCAAATACTTTTTTTTAGTATATCCATGCCATACTTAGATTCTTCCCCTTTTTACAGTTCTCCACTATGACTTTAACAATAAATGATCCTTTGTTCCATATGACTTTCTTTTATTACCCTTTTGTTATATTGCCATAATTGAGTTTTCTTCTAAATGCCTAGATACATTTTCAGATGGCAAGTTATTGGTATATAGATTTTAGGGTAGCTGGTAGGTTCACTCTTAAGTAGGATCACTGTTTTTCCTGTTAGCCAGGTGGGTGTCTGTTTGGAGTAAGAAATAGTTCTTACTCATGGCTAAATCTTTGTGCAGAGATGTTAATACTTTTCGCCAGAGCTTAGGTACTGCATCTGGGGATGGGGTTTCCAATTAGAGGCTTTTCTTAACTTTGTTTCAATCTGTCTGGCTGTTACTTCATCCAATTTCATATCCTGTATATTTGAACTTCTTATTCTTTCTTTTACTTCTTCTATCCATTTTAGCATCTTTGTTATGTTCCACAGGATCTTCATAAATATTTTTCCAAAATGTATGTTTCTTCTTTTTTGGTGGTATTTCAATTCCTTTTACTTTGTTTCCCAATTCTCCACAAAACTTTTTTGAGTCATCAATAAATTGCTTATTTTTTACTCTGTTTTTTTAATCTGTGTATCTTCTACGTTTTTCTGCATGTGCTGATATTTTTAGTTTATTATTTGCAATATTGCATGATAAATCCTGATCCATTATAGTACTGTGCATTGCTTTTATCACGTCTATCTTTCTGAGTATTTTTTTCATCTGTTCACTCTTCTATACTCTAACAGTTACACTTCTTGCCTTATTTACTTTATAGTTTTCTCTATTCGATACTTCCATGATGGCATTCAATTTCTCCCTTTCCTTTCCATTACTACCCTGTGTTCTTTTAGTAGGATTTTATCTGTTATTAATTTGTCTGCACAGTAATGTATCCTATTTACTTCTGTTATGTTGCATGAATCTCTATGGACAGGCTTAATTACTGTGTCCATTTGTTTTATCAAACTTTTAACTTTTTGGGTTTTATTAACCTTCTGCAGTCTGTTTCTTTCATTGATCTTAATATGTCTGTCCATCTCTATTAGATCAAGCAACTCTTCTCTTAGATGATTTTCTTCTAAACTGAGGGCACATTTTTTGTTCGCCATTTCCTGCAGGTATTCTATAGAATGTTCTAGAGCTTCTTCCTGTGCCATGTTCTCTTCAATTTTACCCTGTGTCATCTCTTGCTCTTTCATAAGGGGAACTTACTGGCCTATCACTCCATGACATTGACTGTGTCAGAGTTGCCACACTTTTCTGTTCTTTCCCTTGCTGTACAGCTCCATCTGAACCTTTGTACTGGTTTTCCTATGGGGGGGTTTAAAGTAACTTCATATGTCAACTGATTAGATGCTTTCTGCTGCACTGGGTTCTCCTTAATTTGGATGTCCATTACTCTACCCTGTTGTGTTGTTATCTGAATTAAATTTTCTACACTAAATCCTTCACTTCACAGGTATTCCATAACCTCAGTTTCTAGTTATTTAACTTTTCCATTACTAATCATCTTTTCTACTTTTCCTCTTTGTTTTCTTATTTTTTGCATTGTAAAATGTTCTATATCTGGATGTTTTTGCCTGTATTTCTCTTCAAATATCTGTAAAATGTCGTATATCTGGATGTTTTTGCCTGTATTTCTCTTCAGATATCTTTGGTATTGCTCTTTTTGCATTGATTAGTTTTGCTTTCTCCTTTGCATAAATATTGCACCATATTAAATTTCTTTTTCTTTCCCATGTTTCTTCTTCGGATGTCTCCTGTTCCTCTTGTTTCTTTTTACTTTGGGGACTAGTTGTTCCATCATGCTGTGATATGACCCGTGTTAGAATTTCTACACTGAGCCTTCACTTTGCAAATATTCCATAACTTCAGCTTCTGTTTTTTTTTAACTTCTACTTGACTAATAATCTGCCCTACATTCCCTCTTTGTGATCTTATTTTTTATTGTGAACTGTTCCATATCTGGATGCCTTTGCCTATATTTCCCTTTGAATATCTTTGGGGCTGCCTTTTTTGTGTTGATTAATTTGGCTTTCTCCTTTGCATAAATATTGCACCCTATCAGATCTGTTTTTTTTCCCATGTCCATATTTCTTTTTTATACCCTTCAAACATCTCTAAATTTTGTTCTTTAAATTTTCTCACTTCCTCAGTCGCTTCTTTTTCCAAACAGGGCAAGGCATCTTGGTCTGTGTAGTGTTTTATGGATCTGTTGTATTAATGAACACAAATTTTTATTTGAACCTTCTGACAGTTTTTCTTGTGGAAGTATTTTTCTTTCTCTCATTTTACTCTTAATCTTTTCATATATCTTTTGTCTGGAAATCCTGAGCTTTTTGCATGGTAGTAACAATACATAATTTCTTTCTTATCCTCAATAGTCCACTCTATTGTCTGTATGGCTTTTTTGGCTTATCATTTTTCAGTTTTTGTGGACTGGTACTTCCTGCTACAACGGGGGGAGGGGCAACTGCCCCTGGGCCTGGCCTAGCCCTATTGTAGGAATATTTCTGTCTTGAAGATTCTACACTGTTGTTTTTCCAGTCCTGCTACCAGCGCTCCTACCAGGATTGGACACTTTCTTATCCTGGGATTTTTGCACTTGACCATGTCAAGGCATTTGTCACAAATCCACCCTGAGGTTTTCAATCAGCACTGTCAGATGTGGCCATAAACACCTATATCACCAAGTGGGTAGACCACTTGATCACATGCATGACATCTAAATATATGGAAGTCTGTAAATAACCTATATGTAGAGCCCAGTGATCAGGTCCTTACATCAGGGCTGTGTACTAGGCCCTTTCATGTCCACAGATGTCACAAATGACAAACGCATCCTGTGTCCAAACAGTTGTCTGAATGACTACAGATTGTGGGCAATCATTGACTCCAACTGTGATATCAGTATAATACAGACAGTATCAACATGCACCAAAGATTGCTGCCACAGACATAACACGTGAGATGAAACAAAAACATGGGGGGGATTTGTTACATCATGAAAACAAATGCACAACCCAAGGATAATGTAGACATCACACCTTATAAGAAGATCATGTGGTATGTGACCTGTGTTTTTGGGTAGATGGTATGTGGAATGTCCACCAGCATGTGGCCACAGTGCTGACTACTCTGCTGTATGTAACACAACTACTGAGTATGTGAAGGACATCCACATCAAAGGCCATAATACGTCCTAGTTCACAGCCTTCATCGCACCAATAACCAAGTACAATATATACTTCATGTACCTCCCTACACATCTTCCCAGTGATATGTATGCGAAGTGTACCACCTTTGTCACAGTGAGCTGTCCCACAGCTTGTTGGCTATACCTAGTTATTCTTTTTGTTGCATAAACATTAGTCTGATGGTGCAGAACCCCCATCAAGGTGTTACACCAGATGCATGTGCGATACCTCTTCTGGTGATGCACACAGTGCATACATAGCTGTTTGACAACATTGATTGCATGGGTTACATTCAGGATAGTATGGATTGTGCCATGTGTGTGTGTGTGTGTATGTGTGTGTGTGTGTATGTATATATATATATATATATATATATATATATATATATATATATATATATGTGTATATATATATATATGTGTATATATATATATATATATATATATATATATATATATATATATATATATATATATATATATACACATACATACATATATATACACAGTGACAGCAGCTTTAGAAAGAAAGAGTCCTATATGATGTAACTTTTTACAGGTGGGCACTGCATTTTGAGATACCCAGAGGCAGACTAAACAATCAAAATTACATCAAGATGCCAGACCCCATATGGTCAGACTCAGAAATTATGTATACAAATATTTAAAAACCTGTAAATAGTCCCAGAGTGGTATTAAAAAGTAGGAAACACCAAACCATGATGAATTAAACATGTTTGAGTCTGTTGGTTGGGTTCTCATTTAATAATAGTGGTTCATTGAAGCTCTGCATATCCTTTAGGTGTTTTCATTGATAGGTTATGAAAAATACATTAAATAGTATAAAATATCTGTTGGCTCACTCTTGGGATTTTTTATCTAATTTCAAACAGGATTATTACTCAGACAGCTGTACATTTTCCACCAATGACATGGTGGATTTATTTAATTCTATACTAGATTCACAGGACTAATGGTGTAGCCACTGTGTGAATGTTGAACAAATTAGAGTTGTCATGCTTGAGAAATACTGGCAGAGGAGATAGGGAGGTGCCAGGAATCTTAAACTATAAGATGTACTACTAGGAAGAAAGGGAAACAATTTGAACTGCTGAATGATGGACTGTATTGCCCACTGAGATTTGAAGATTGATCTCAAAATATTCAGAAGCTAGAGAGAGTCTAAGGAACCCTTCAATGTTGGACACCACTCCATTAATGGTGACTGAAGTTTCTCTTAACTGGTATTGTATGTATAGAATGCTAGTCAATACTTAACTTGTAATAAGTAGTGTATGCTACTAGCATGAGCTTGTTACAAATATCTATACATTAGATTTAAGGTAGTATTTATATTCCTTTATGTGTGCAGCGGATTTATAGGAAATAGTGAGTTTATATTATGCACTCTAATATTTTTGTCATACCTGATTGTTGACTGTTGGTGTGCAGAGGGACACAAATTGCTCTGATGGAAGTTCTTCTGCTCTTGTCAATGACGGAAAATACTCTTGCAATGGCTGTGGTTTTCAGTGGGTATATTGGCATACAAGTAGATGGTTTAGATAAGATGAAAATAGGTTTAGTCAGTTTTGTGGTCATTCATACCTAAATATTTGCTTGTTTTGATGACTTTTATTGCTATAAGCACTGAAAATAATGGTGTGGATAAAAGTATTGACAAGATTAATGTCAATAGAGGGAGATGCGGTTCAAAAAGAAGTCATGTTGATATCACTGCTGTTTTGTTATGTTTGATGGGCAACATTTCTTTATACTAAGACCTTTAAATTGATGCATGTCCAATGGGGGAAATACATATTTAATTTACTATTGACTTTTCTGACCATTTCATTTGTGGTGGTCTTCATTAGAAGAAGGGATATTCATTATAAAATGATTAAAGACCTGTTACTGCTGTTGTGGCAAATAACAAAAATGGTCATATAATAATAGTTAGGCCTGATGTTCAGTGGTGTTACCCCCACTTTAATTGCTATAGGGTATTCCTGCTCTTTGGGGATATCTTAACTTATTTATTCACCCCGTATCTCTCAACTGTTCCTGATTTTGCACAATGTCTCTGAGAGTACCTCTAATTTTCTCTGCCCTTGTAAAAGTTTTGATTTTCTAATAAGTCACTGAGGGCTGCAGTCAGTCAATGATTTTAGCCATTAGAGTTTCACACTGCTTATTGTTCAGAAAATGCATGTGAATGCAAATTATATTGTTCTATTAACTTTCTAAAGTGAATGCAACTAGAACTTAAAAATTGTCCCTGATTTTGGGTCTTTGTCCCTTCATTACTTTTGGCTTTGGCCAGAATTCCTGAGAAAAGAAGCTTAAAGGTATAAGCTCTTATGTGAGGGGTTGAGGGGTTTAGGCATTAGAGTGGGAAATTGAACATATTGTTTGATTAGGGAACAGGTCATGCAGGAGGATGGGGGTTTGTGAGAGCAATCATGAAAAGGGGAATTTGAATACTTTAACTAGACAAAATATTTTATTAGGTTACGTCATATAACCAAGAAGGAATTAGGTGAGGTGGGGGAGTAGGTATGTATTGTGTGGAGCAATGCACCACTGGGAATATTTGATTAATGAAACTGAGAAGGGAACTAGAAGGTGATTTGCATATACAGGACTCAGGGTATAGCTGTGTGTGGGGGACAGTAGATAGAAGGTATATAAGATAGCGTGCGCAAAGAAGTTTCAAAAAGGAAATTTATAAGATCTGGGGTGGGCAACACAGAGGAATATAGGGTAGGAAATGTAGTGATAGGAGTATATGTTTTTCCTGGGTAATGATGGGTGCAAAAGGATGAAAAGGGAAAGATAAGAGAGGTTTTAATAGGGTCAGGTAATGGCAGTGTGAGAGTTTATTTTATGAGAGGCCTGGGATAAAGAAATTGACTTCTATTTCTGTGTGGATAGCCTGGGGTCGCTGAGGGCACTCACTACTGGAGGGGCACTGGTAGGTCTGTAGGTCCTTCCTAAAGACCCAAACAGTCCAGATCAGCAGTGACTGCAGGGCTCTTATTAGTGAGGAGGAGGAATGGAGTCATGAAATGTAATGGGGTTAGTATAGCTACATGGATGTGTCTGATTTAAATATCCTCTTTAAGCAGGAGAGGGAAATTGCAAAACTAATTAGGTAAATGATCAATGCAGCTTTGTTGCAAGAATTAAAACTTAAGGCTAGAAGCTGGTAAACTGTGGAACACATGGTATCAATGGCTTGGGGTGGTATGTACTAAGGAGAAGGCAGGGGGTAGTGATTCTAATTACCGAACAAGTGTGGGAATGTGATAAGTATTAAAAGGGGGAGACAAAGAGGGTAGCGAAAAGATATGCAAAGGAAGGAAGAGGGATTGTGTTAAGATCTCTGTTTACTGAATGAGACAGGGAGGATATCATGAAAGAATGGTTTAGGGTTAGGATA